>NC_091857.1:33211871-33514901 GCF_037783145.1 Equus przewalskii | reverse complement strand
CACTTGTGAGAGTGAAAATGGGTATTTTTAATCATTATATTGGTACAACAGCATAAACTAGAGTTGTCCTCAGCAAACCTCACTGTCCCTTTCAGGAGGATAAAGGCTAACCTCAGAGTTTGTCACAGCAGTATTCAATGAGCATTCCTAGTGTCCTCAAGGATGGCATGTGTAACCTATGAATTTTACACCTGGGTCAACGGTTCCCATGAGCACTTTTAAAGAAATTACTACAGAATGAACTTTAGCCAACTGAGAGATAGCAGAACCACATATAAAGCACTCAATAGCATTAAATCCATATAACCGTATGACAAATAGGGAGACTATTTTTACCAAACAGAATAATACCGCTAAGAATCCTGAGACTATAGAAATGAAATTACTTAGAAAAACTGTAAGCAATGTGGAAAGAAGGTGGGAAATATATTTCTCTATTTTTTTATAACCAGAGATTAAAGAAAATATATCATTTAAAACTGTTATGTGAGGTATAAGCATATTTAAATATATAAAGGTAAACATTTAAAAAACCCTCACACTTAAGTAGAATTGCATAATGAAAGGGAAAGTGAAGTGGGATGAAGTGCAATTACAGTCGTGAGTCACTTAACAACAGGGATATCTTCTGAGAAATGCATCATTAGGTGATTTCATTGTTGTGAGAACATCAGAGATGCACTTCACAAGCCTAGATGGTACAGCCCACTACATACCTTGGCTACATGGTACTAATCTTATGGGACAACTGCCGTATATACAGTCTGTCAGTGACCAAAACGTCATTATGGGGCACACAACTGTATACTAATTTCAACGTTGCTTAAAGCACAGAGTCAAAATGTGGTATCTAAAGAAAAAATAATCTCACTTTGCATCACTAAGCCAAACTATCTACAAGAGACATACCTAAAGCATAGTGACTCAGAAAGGTTTATCTGTTCATTAGTAAATATTTATTGTCCTACTATGTGCCAGCTGTAGAGGAGGTGCTGGAGAGATCCTTGTGAATCAAGAAGACAAAGCCCCTAATCTAGTAGAGTTCAGTTTGGGAGAAGAGGACAGATAATAGAGAAAGATGCAAGTAAACATATGGCATCGTGATACTGACTCCTACAGAGAAAAATTAAGCTGATAAAAAGGTGCCAGTAGGTAGGCAGGGAATGAGCAGGGCTATTCCATGCACGGGAGTCATGGAAAGCCAGGCCACGTAGCACTTTGTAGGCCATTGGAAAAGACTCTGCTTTCTCTCTGGGTGAGATGGAACACTTTGGAGGGTTTCACACAGTGATTGCAAATAAAAGAATATTAAGTAAATACAAAAAAAAGATAACAGGTATCATGATGTTAATATCACACAGTGTTCAATTCAGGGCAAAAAGAGACAAAGAAGAACATTTTTTAATTATTAACGTCCACCAAACAAAACTTACTGGAAAGATAAGGAATGAAACAGAAGACTCTCTCAGTCCATGGCAGGTCAAAGTAATAAAAATGCATAAGGATATGGAAGACCTAAATAACATAATTATTGAGGTAGATGAAAATGATAGATGTGCTCTACTCTCAAAATAAACTTCTTTTTAAGCGCCCACGGAACATTCACAAAAACTAACATATTCAGCCACAAATAAAATCTCAATTCTTCCCCCAAATTACCAATAATTCTTAAAATAGGAATAGCACAAAAAAAAAAACCAGTCCCAGATGACAGTGCAATGTAACTAGATATCAGCAATACACTAAAAATCAAAAGCTGCTATCTCCTGGAAGTCGAAAAACTCTTTCTCAAACAACATTTGGGTTCAGAAGACATAAAAGTCTAAATTGCACAATATCTAAAGAAATAATCACAATAAAAAAACTAACTCAGAACTTCTGAGCTTCAACTAAAGCACTAACCAGAGGAGAAGTGTCACTTTAAATACATTGCTCAACTCTGTGCAAACGTATAGAAAACCAGGATAAAATGGACAATTTTCATGGAAAACATAAATTACCAAAATTGACCCCAGGAGAGACAGAAAACCAAAACAGACAAATCCCCTCACAAAAAATGCCAGATCCTTTAACCATGGAATTTGACCAAATCCTTAAGGGATGGATAACTTCAATGCTATCTAAATTGCTCTAGATTATAAAGTGAAAGAAATCTCCCCAAGTCTTTTTTAAGAAGTTAACTTTTGTTAAAACAAAAACCCAACTATGATAGCATAAACAAGAGAACTACAGAATAATATTATTTAAGACTGACTAGGCAAGATTTCAAACAAAATATTAGGCAAACATTATATGACTCTTACAATGACCAAGTGGGAGATAGTCAAGGATTAAACGGTGTGTCAATTAGAAAATCTATTAAAACTATATTAAAATATTAAAAGAGAAAAGTAATTGATTATTTCTATAGTTGTTTTTTTTTTAATGAGGAAGATTCACCCTGAGCTAACATCCATTGCCAATCTTCCTCTTGTTTTTTTTTTGTTTTTCCTTGAGGAAGACTAGCCCTGAGCTGACATCTGTGCCAATCTTCCTCCATTGTTTTTTCAAGGATTGGCACCTGAGCTAACATCTGTTGCCAATCTTCTTTTTTTTCCCTTCTTCTTCTTCTCCCTAAAGCCCCCCAGTACGTAGCTGTATATGCTAGTTGTAGGTCCTTCAGTTGTGCTATGTGGGATGTCGCCTCAACATGGCTTGAGGAATGGTGCCATGTCTGCATCCAGGATCTGAACTGGTGAAACTCTGGGCTGCCGAAGCAGAGCACATGAACTTAACCACTCAGTCATGGGGGCAGCCCCTCTTCCTTCATTTTTTTTGTATCTGGGATGTCTCCACAACATGGCTGATGAGTGGAGTAGGTCCACTCCAGGATCCAAACCCACACACCTGGGCGACCAAAGTGGAGCCCACCGAACTTTAACCAGTTGGCCACAGGGCTGGCCCTGTATTTCTACCAATTTTTGAAAAAGCATTTGATAGCAACCACTTTTGACTTTTTGAGAATATTCTTAACAAAAGTAATAGATGGGTACTTCCATGACATGATAAAATTTAATCTCAGCCTATTTGTAGCATCAAGCATAATGGAGAATGTTCAAAGCACTGTCATTTGAGTCAGGAGCAAGATAAAGATGTCCCGCATCATAACTATTACTTGAGAGTTTTTGGAGGGTACTGGTTTACGCAATTTTTATTTGCAGGTGATATGATTGTTTACATAAAAAGCTCAAGAGAATCAAATGAAAAATATAACAAAGGATAAGAGAATTTTGTGAAGTGGCTGGGTAAAAATTAATATAAAGAAATCAGTAGCCTTCTTGTATACAAAAAGCTAACTTGTTAGGAAAAACACCCCTTTCTCAAGTGCAATAAATAAAGATAAAATTTAACTTACCAGGAAATGTGCAAGATCTGTATAAATAAAATGTTTAAATGTTATTAGAAAGGTTGTAATTTGGGGACAGGAAAGCTAAATAACATGAAGATATAAATCCTCCCTCAAGTTATATACATAGATTTAAAGTGATAAAATATACAAAGACTATTTTTTCAAACTTGACAAATTAAGTCCAAAGTTTAGATGGAATAGTTTCATCATTACCAAAACCAAGAAAATCCTGAAAAAGAAGAGTAATAAGGGGGCTACTAGTCTTCCACATATTGAAATATATGAGAAAGCTACAGTAACTGAAAGAGTATGATATTAGCCCATGAAAAGGCGGACAGAATGGAAGAGATTGAGACTAGAACTATATACACAGGAATTGTTTATATCTAACAAGAGGACGTTTCAAATGAGTGGGGAGGAGATGGGTTAGTCCATAACTATGATGCTACAACAGAAAAGCCATCTGGATAAAATAAAGTTGGATTTTATACCAAAATCAATCGCCGACAAGAAAAACTTTAAGTGAAAAATTAAACCTTAGAAGGACTAGAAGAAAATACAGAAGAATTTTAAAATAAGCTCTGAGTAGAGAAGGCCTTTCTAAATATGACATAAATCCCTGAAATCACAAAAGAAAAGATTGACAACTTGTACTATATAAAATTTGAAATGTCTTTAAGGCCCAAAACATCATAAATATAGTCACATGTGTATAAAGTCTTATGTACAGCTACAGTCATCCCAGAGCTGTTTATAGCAGCGGAAGATTGAAAACAATGGAAACAGGGTTCTGATTAAATAAATTTTGGTACACCCATAAAATACAATGCCACCCATTAACTACAGCAAGGCAGGCTCACATATAGTGATATGCTAATATGGAAAGATGTCCAAGCTACATTAAATGAAAAGGAAGTGAAGTATAATCTGTATAGTATGCTACATTTGCGTGAAAAAATTAAATAGAGAATACACATGTATATGTTTTTATTCCATGGACTATCTCTGGAAGGCTGCACAAGAAATCAGCAAGAGTGGCTGCTTTGGGGGAAGGGATCTGGACGGTTCAGGCACAAGGATGAAAGGAGGATTCCACTTCCTTTTCACTGTTGAACAGACTATTTAAAGTAAAATCAACTCTTAAATGTTTCAAACATGCCCTACTTGAATTGAATTGAATTGCTGGATTCACTGAAGAAGAAATGTGTCAGAGGCTGAGGGGTCTTTTCCAAGGCACCCTGATGTTAGAGCTGAGTTTTCTTAGACTCATTGCCTGCCCAGTGGCCAAGATGGATAGCACAACAGATTGTCCACTGTGGTCTTCCCTGGAGAGCTTGGAGTGGCCTCCCAGTTGTGCTCCATAAGCCTCTCCAAGCAACCACCACCAGTAAGTCAGACTGGCACGCAACAGCATAGATCACATCACATTTTCTTTCTCTCTTTTCACTCAGTTCTCCTCATTCCGATCAGCCATCGAGCCCTGTCATTTATTTCTATAGGATGCCACCTGGCTCATCTCTGCCGCTCCACTGGTACGACCGCCACCACGGGGCTGAGCCTTCTCCTGACCACCTCATGCTTCCAGCTTGGCTTCTCTGCATTCCAAGGTTTTCTCTATCCAATTAATCCTGCAAAAACAGCCTTCTAGCAATCTCCTGAAGATATCATTTTATCATATTAAACCTCAGTTCAGAAATCTTCAGTAGCTCCACACTGCAAGCACAAGAGTTCAAAACCATGAGCCTGGCGTTCACAGCCCACACTCACCTGCTCTGTCACACCCCTTCTGCTGGCATTGCACAGCCTTTGGTGTTGGTCAAGCGACTGCCCACAGTCAAAATTCGCCTACTTATTTCTCACCTCTATTCCTTGTTCACATTGCTCTCTTTCCTGCCTGGAAACCCCCATGCCGCTTGAAATTCTACCCGTCTGTCAAGGTTAAGTTCAAGTCATAAATCTTCTGTGAAAACTTTCCCAATCATCACTGGTCTGGTACTTTTTCTGCGATACGTATTAGCGTTAATCCTCATTTGGCTTCCACTCTGTATCATCTATCATCTTACTTTAAGCACATTTTTTGGTAAATCCTGATTACGCTATAAACTCATTCAGGGCAGGGCACCCATCCCATGCTCCCTTGTAGCCTTTGTGTGAGGTGGTACCATCCCTTGTTCATTGTAAGGCTTCAAACTGGTTTGGTTAACTGACTAGCTAGACGTTTTTCACATATACCATTTCAACATAGAAGACAGCATTTTCTAATGCTTCCTAATCTCAGTGAATTTCTCCATATTCTAATCACAGTTCCTAGTATGAAGGACTTTACTAGTCTTTGATCAAAGAAGCTGAATTTTACCGTTTCTACCATGACATCCCTTTTAGAAGAAGAAAAGAGCATTTTAATTTTAAAATGCGTAAAAGTTACATCTTATTCATCAATTTGAGCTTTCTCACGTCCCACCAAATTAGTGCCATTGACTGTTTGACTCCACTATTGGATGTCAATTTGTTGCTGAGTCCATTGAACTTAAATGCTTGTTTTAAATGTTTTAATAACAGGGCAATGAATTTTACAATCAACATTTGCAAAATGCCCCATACTTACACTGGCAAGTTTTCATCAATGAATCTTAAAGCAGATTATCTTAATTTATTTTTTTAACTGAGGGATAACTTACATATGATCAGTGCACAAATCTCAAGTGAGCAGCTGATGAATTTTCACACACACATACACAAGTTTAACCACCGCTCAGATCATCGCAGAGTACTTTCAGCACCCCGGGCTCCCTCCTGCCTTCTCCCAATCAGTATCCACCCGCTGGGTGACCACACTACTCCATTTTCTGTCATGATGGATTTTGCCTGTTTCTGAGAGTCATATAAATGGAATCACTGTCTGTGCTCTATTGTGTCTGATTTTTTTCACTCTGTGTCTGTGTTGTGTTTCAGTATTTTGTTGTTGTATCATTGCTGCAAGTCGCATTAGCTTTGTTACTGTGTACTTTTTGCTACAACCAATGACAAATTGTACACATATTGTTTAATAAATACATTTGTATTTGCCACATTTATCTAAATTTTATACATTTAGATGTATTATGCTTGTGGGTTTAATATTTCTCATTTTACCACCAAGTAATAATAACTGGCCAAGTAGCTCATCCATACCAATTGTGAAAAGCAAAATTTGAGAATATTTTAGAACAACATTATCAGTAGTTTTTACCTTAATAACCTCAGGAGAGATTTAAGACTGTCACTGCTATGGTCTTTGATGTTTATTTTAGGAAACATTGGTGAGTTTTGAAGATAGATTCTCTGTAGATCTTATCCTAATTATTTATTGATTGATTAGATAACAGTAGGCAACTTAAAATATATAACTCACCTTCTCCCCCACATTGATTATTTTTGGCAGAGGGAATGTAATATCTCTAGTGCTCTGAGCATCACAGACAAGTCATCAAAAATTCAAGTTATCATCATATTAGTCAGTTTTCACTAAGTTATACTGTAATAACAAACCACCCCCAAATCTCAGTGGCTTGCTCCAAGTACTCTCTCCTTCATAAAAGGGGAAGGAAAATCCTCCTGTAGGACGAGCCCCATGAGAAAGATGATGACTATATTCACTGATAATTCAGTCTACCTCAGACATCATCATCACTGTCACCACTACCACTCACAGTAGGTTCTGGAGCCTATGTCATATGAGGGTTTGCCTCTTTCCTCAGCCTAAAGTCTTTGGGACTGCTTCACTCATGATGACGTCTCTCACTCACTCCCCACAAGAATGGGTAATTTAAAAGTAAAATGTGGATACTTTAATGTGTAAAACATTAACTCATTTTCTTAGCATTCTCATTTTCATGCTGGTATACAAACCTTGGGTAAGCAGCCATTTGAGGAGGACAATCCATATCCAAATCCATAACTAACACCAGCAATTGGTCTTTACAGAAGGTGAAAAAGTGCATTTGAACTAGCAGAGCTCCTGCTGCTTACACGGTCGGTGCCTGGCTATGAGCCGAATGAGTCAAAGTGATTGCCCAACAGTCTAGAAGGTGTTCCTGACCTAATTGACAAATCGAACCCATTGGAGAGATATTTCTGATGTTAAGATGTGGATAACCACCTATCTCACCTGTCCAAAATGAGACTGTCAAGCTTCAGGGAGAGTGAACTCAAGGTCACCTTCTTATTGGAGATCAGTTGGCAGCTGGCTGCTGTGGAGGATTGATGGGTAACCTTGCTTGACTTTGTGCTTGCAGGAAACCAACGCTGATGTTGATGGTGCACGCCCTGTTTCCTTCTCACTCCCAGGTCCATATCATGTCTTTGCTTTTCTGGTTGGAATTTACATGGCTTCAAAGGCAGAAAGAAACAACCTTGAGAAATATTCAGAGAACCTAGTTGGCATTGGTTATAGACAGGGCAGAATGTAGCTGGTCTTTTATCTAGTTATGCCTTCTTTCTTTTAATAAACCTCAGAAAGAAACAGAAAAAAAAAAGACTGCTATAGAACTGATTCTGGTCTAAGATATGGGTCAATAAATTTCATCTGTAGAAGACCAGAAAGCCAATAATTTAGGCTTTGAGAGTCATACAGTCACTGTCCTAAGAATTCAACTCTGCCATTGGAGTGTGAAAATAGTCATAGAAAAATATGTAAACAAGTGGATGTGGCTGTGTTCCAAAAAATCTTTATAAAAAGAGGCAGCAGGCCAGATTTGGGCTGCAAGTTGTAGTTTACCAACTCTTGGTGTAGGAGGATGTATGGAGGACCAGCAATAAGATGACCTTTGGACAATAAATGTTTAGGCATTCTATAACTCTTAGGTAGGGAGTGAATGCATGAAGGTGATTATTCCTCGAATGAGAATGGTGATTCTGTCCCCGTTTTGTGGCCCCATCAAGAACACAGTCCAGTGCATATTGTTAGAGAGAAAATACCCTTTCCCCACTCTTGTTTTCCATAGTGAGAGGTTTTTCCCTAACGCTGGGGAGATGGAGCCATTAATTGGATTGGCAAACTTAAGAAGATAACTGAGTATGCCCAGCAAAGCTCTGTGCTACTTCTCTCCTTGAGAGGAAGTCATTTACAAAGACCAAACATTCTCTGCTGTGCCCTCACGCCTATACATTCCCATATAGGGAGGTTTCATCCCACCAGGACTACCTGGTATTGGTAAGAAAGTCTGCCTAATCTGAGATTTAATATAGACAAGCCAACTTGTTGAACAAGCCTGAAGCCTTGTCTCTAGCTTGGCCTCTATCATTAATAAAGACAATATTTTGGCCTCCATTGTTTCCCTTCAAACTGTTGACAAACTGGGTAGGGGAGGGGGGCATTCATTGGGTGCCAACTAAGAGAACTCGATATATAAAAAAAGTTTTTTAAATTTAATGCTCTCATTTGAGAGAGACAAATGAGATACTATAAGTCAGATTGGGGACTATTAAGATATTAGGGATGAACCAGAGGTGAATCGAATCTTACTAAAACCACAACCCAACCATGACCCACTTCAATTCCTAACTGGATTGAGTGATTAGCTCCTCACTCTGTATATTTCATGCAGGAAAAATCAAGCCCTCTCTGCCAGAAGATAATATCATTTGGCGACTCTACAGTCCCTTTATATATAACATGTGACATATTTATAAAAAATAAATGTTTTCAAAGATAAGACTATACAACTAATAATCAATTTAAAAAACATAAAAAAAATAGAAGCAGACCAACAAGTAATCCAGATATTAGAATTAGCAGACAAAGATTTTTTAAACTATGAATACTGTGTAAAAGTATAGGGAGGAAAAGATTAACAAAATGGATGAAAAAATGGAGAATTTCAATACAGAGTCATTTATAGATTGAAATGTATAAAAAGAATCATGCACACTCTCAGACTGAAAAATATAATGACTGAAACTAAGAATTTATGGGAAGAATTAAACAGGAGACTGGACACAGCAAGAGATAGAAATAATAAAGTTAAGGAAAGCAGTAGAAAAGTATCCAAACTGAAGCTCAGTGAGAAAAAAATAACAAAATTCAACACAGGAAACTTGTGGGACACAGCAAAAGTTCTCATAAACGTACAATTGGAGTCCCAGATGGAAAGGAGAAAGAGAATAGGGTAGAAACCATCATTGAAGAGATAATGTCTGAGAATGAAAAAGCATTAAACTACAGATTCGAGAAGCTTAAAAAACCACAAAGAGAATAAATAAAAAGAAATTTATATTCACTCACTTTATATCCAGACTGCTGAAAACCAAACACGAAGAGAAAAAAGCAGTTAGAGTAAAAAAACTACAATTAGACTGACAGCTGATTTTTCGAGGAAACTACGGAAGCCATAAAATAATGGAATGGCATCCTCATAAGGCTAAAGAAGAAAGGGAAAAAAACCCAGTAGCACAGAATTCTGAGCCTAGTGTATCCCTCAGAAATTAAAGCAAAATAAAATCATTTTCCACAAATAAAAACTGGGAGAATATGTTTTTATCAGATCCATACTCAATAAAATACCATAGGAACTTCTTAAAGTTGAAAGAAAATGATCACTGAAAGGACTGTCAGAAGCACTGAAGAGCATTGAAAATGATAAATAAGGGAAAGTATAAAAGAATACTGAACATATAAACTGGCAATAGTAATACTACCTTGGGTGTTCTGTAATGTATATAGGAGTCCAAGACATGACAACAGGGGTACAAAGGACAGCAAAGGTTAAGAGTTCAGCTGATGTAAGGTTCTTGCATTGTTTGAAGATGGTAAAAGTACTAACTCAAAGTGGACTTAATGAGTCAAGGGTGCGTAATGCACTCTCTCACTAATAGTTGTACAACAATATTTAACTTAAAGATTGAGTGAATGTGATGAGATATACAGAATGTACAGAAGCTGAAATATAACGATGTCCACCTGAAACTTCTATAACGTTATAACCCATGGGACATCAATGAAGAAAAATTTTTTATAAAAAACATGTTAATAGAGGAGAAAAATGGAACATTATGATGGAAGTGACAATAGTGGTTACTTCTGTGGGGAAAATTGACTGGGATGGGGGTGCAAGGCAGCCTGATGGTATGCTGGAAATGTTTTATGTTTTGATCTGGGTGGTGGTTATGTGGATATATTTAAATTATAGAAATAGATATGTTATATTTAATACATATGATTTATTTTACAGTAATATATAATTATTATATATAATAAAATAATTTATCTCAGAAATATATAGATTTTAAAATTCATTATAAACATAATATATGAACATATAATAATATATCATATATTAATATAATATTATATGCAAATATAATAATATATAATGTGTATAATATAGATATTTATATATAAACTCATAGAATTGTTCTCTTAAGGTTTGTGTAATTTTTTTTTTCCTGCTTTATTTCCCAAACACCCCCCGCCGTACATAGTTGTATATCTTAGTTGCAGGTCCTTCTAGTTGTAGGATGTGGGATGCCACCTCAACGTGGCCTGATGAGCGGTGCCACGTCCATGCCCAGGATCCGAACCCTGGGCCACCGCAGCAGAGCGCACGAACTTAACCACTTGGCCACGGAGCCGGCCCCTGTATACTTTATTATATGCAAATTAAACCTCAATAAAAAATTTAAAAAATGTCATCAGAAAAATAAGAGAAATATTGTATCCATGAAATAAGAATAGGATTAAAATGGAACAGGTTGGAGAAAAAGAATGAATCCTCGAAAACTAAAAACACAATAGATATAAATACATATGATAGCAAAAAAGAAAAAAATAGTAAAAGAGCTAAAAGATGAAATCCAAGATACCTCTCTGAAAGCAGAACAAAAAGAATATGTCTCACAGGAAAAAAAAAAAACAAAATTAGGAGCCCAAGGTGAAAACCCAGTATCTGGTTGATAGGAGTTCCTGAAAGATAGACTAGAGAAAATGAAAAGAAGGAAACGTTCAATAAATAGTTCAATAGTTTTCGTAGAACTGGGGAACATGAGTCTCCCAATGAGAAATTCCACTGAGTGTCCAGCAGGCTGAAGGGAAAGGGACCGAAATCAAAGAACACTGTGGTGCAACATCAGGACATCAGATAGGAGAAAATATCCCAAGAATTTTTAGAGAGAAAAAGAAGATCACACACAAAGTTTCAGGAATTGGAATGGAATTCAGCTCCTCAACAAAACAAAGATAGCTACAAGATAACGAAGAAAAGAAAATGTGGGATGCAGGAATGCAGAGATTCAACACAGGAGAGATGCAATAGGAATTCCCAGGGTGCTGATGAAGGAACTTCCCAGGTAATAATTATGCAGCGTACCTGTGGGGCACACAGTCCAGAGCCAAACAGGTGGTCAGAGAGCTCCACGCCAGGTGTCCTCAGAAAGAAAATGGAACTGATAGAGATTATCTGGGGAGAAATGGCATTAAGATTGATTTACAGAGCTGTTACTTTTAGGTAAGAAAACACTTAACAGTAGCTCATAAAAAGCAAAGTAACTGAAGAAATAAAGCAATTAAATCCAATAAAATAGGCAGTTTTTACAATTCAGGAACTGTAATCATTGCATACTCTTTTGTTACGGTCCACCGTCCTATCATTTAGTTATAATAGTGAAAAAGCTAAATATGGATCTCAACACAAAAGAGCTAAAATCATCACCTACTATACGAAAAAGTGATCAGATCTAAAATTGTAGGCTCGAGAAATAGCACTATCTGAATTTATTTTTAAATTTGAAGGTGAATACCAGAACAAACAGCTGAATACGTTGAAAGCAGATATCCCAGGAAACAGGAAGTGGGTGGGAGCAGGAGGCCACATTTTTTTGTAAGGAGATTTTTCACACTAGACTTTTTCTCTGACTTTTATTTTGAAAAATTTCAGATCTATAGAAAAGTTACAGAATAGTACAAGGAATGTCCATCTACTCTTAACGTAGATTCCACATTATCTTTCTCTCTCTCTCTGTCTCTCTGTCTGTCTCTCTGTCTCTCTGTCTGTCTCTCTGTCTCTCTGTCTCTCTCTGTCTCTCTCTGTCTCTGTCTCTGTCTCTCTCTCTCTCTCTCTCTCTCTCTCTCGTGTTTTTGTGAACCACCTGAAGGGAGTTGAAACATCGCAATGCTTCATTCACAAATACTCCAGCTGGTGTCTCTTGACAACAAGGACATTCTCCTCCATACTCGGAATACCATCACCCCCCTAAGGAAGTGAACAATAATCCCCTCAGATCCCCTTTGTGGACTGATAGACAATCCATGGCGAAATTTCCTCAATAGTCCCCAAAATGTTGTTTATGTATCTTTTTTTCCACCCGGCATTTAGACAGATTTCACAGTTTGCACTTGGTTGTTTCATCTCTTTGGATTTTTAAATTATAGGACAGTACCTGCCCCACAAGGACTTTTTTGTTTTTCATGACACTGACTTTTTTGAAGACAGGATTCCAGTTGTCTTATAGAACAGCTCACACGCTAGAGGTTTCCTCGTGATTAGATTAAGGTTCCTACTGCAACTGTTCCTGTGGGCATCTATCACTTTAATAAAACAAAATGGAACAGAATGAAGATGGTATTTGTTTGCATTTATTACAAGGACGACTCTCTCTTCCTCAGGTCGCCTTGGGCTGGAGTTCGATGCCTTCCCCCATGGTAACTGGGTCAGCATGTGCTGACTGAGTGTTCCCTAACACAAGTCACTCCAGGAAGCAGGTTAAACACCTTTTCTCTGAGAAGCATACATTTTCACAGCTTTTCATTTTAAATTTGTTCCCAGTGGGGATGTTTTCCCTCATCTACCCAAGAAATTCTGTTACTGAAAACCCTCCTGTCAGTTATCTCAAGCACAAATGGAAGTCGTTTCTGCACAAATCCCTCGGTAGCTGAATAGACTGGGTTCTCCTGTGTGATAAAGCCGTGCTCCGAAGGCAGCGCTGCCGAGACCTGCGTTCCGTGCCCGGATCTGCCACTGACACTTCGGGTGACCTTGAGCAAGCCCTCGGCCTGTCTAGGCTCCAGTGTTCTTATCTATAAAAAGAAGGGGGTAGAACAAGTTGATAGGGAAAGGTACCTTTCAAATTATGATTCTGAAGTGAACAGAACAGAAAGAGTTCAAGGACAGCCACCTGCACACCCAGGGGATGTCCCTTTTTACCTTTCTGCCAGCCAGACTCGGCCACTCTCTGAACAAAACAAGTCGATCCTTGGCTGTGATGGGAAGTTGCAGAGGTGAGGGATGGGGAGGAGAGGAGCACAGAAGGAGCAATGATGTAAACATGAGTACTGATGTGAGTGACAGAAAACCCGACCTTCCAGGATAATCTACATGATGATAAGCCATGTGGCGTGAGAACAGCCTAAGAAACAAGCGTGATGTTAAAAGCAAAGGAAACTTCAACGTATTCTCGTGACATAGAAGTACTCAACGAGCGCTGAATAAATTTAATGGTGAAGGACTTCAGGACATGCCTCCCAAAAATATGCCATTTGAGTCCATTGGTTATTTTGAGCTGCAGACACTTGGAAAACGGCAAAGGCAGGGAGCGCTTTCTCTGACTCCCCTTATCAGCCTAAAGACAGGTCCTCCTAAAGAGACTCAGCTGTCATAAACGCCCTCCCCAGGAGTGTCATCAGCAGGGATGATGGACCTTTATCACGAGAGAGGAATCTAGAAGTCAGCACCACCCCCAGCAAACTTTGTCACAAGCTATCACACCTCCCATCTAGTCTTCTAGGGGCCCATTTATCTTTCCTAAAAATAATCACTTGCTCTCCCCTAAGTTGGCTACACCCTCCCTCACTTCTCCTGTGAAGATGATACATAAGCTCTCAAGCGTCACCATTTTATGGAGTATTCACTTCTTTTCTTCTGATGTCCCGCCCTCCCCCCTACCCCGCACCCTGTCACATAATACTAAAAACGAATACATTTGCATACCTTTTCTGCTGTTAATCTGCCCGTCGTCAGTTTATTTCATGGACCCAGCTATTGAACCCAGGAAGGTAGAGGGAAAGTCCTTCCTCCACTACAGGGGAATCTCCAGGTTCAAGTCTGTTGGTGAGATCAGGTTACTTTACTGCTGGCAGGTTATTTCCGCCCAATTTCTGCAAACCCTTTGTAAATTCTCTCTCACAACCTGAGAGAAGGAGGCAGAGGAGATGGGGAGAGCTCTGGGACAGGCATCAGGTGGCCTGTGTTACCAACCACTCTGCAGTTAAGTGGCTCCTCAACTGTGGGCAAATCTCTTCGTCCCTCTGGGCTGCCATTTCTCACCTATGAAAAGGATGGAGGTAGACTGAATCATCTCTCAAATTCTTTACTTCTCAAAAAACTCAACGAGCCAGCTCCTGAAACTTTGGGGGAGGCAAGAGACGATATTTTTTGCATCATTTGCACTATCGTCATATTGACTAACTGGTTGGCTACCTACTTAATGGTGTTTCCCCGTCTTCCTTTACTTAAAGGATCTTCTTTCTAATTGCTTTTCCTCTCATAAATGGGTACTAAGGAAAAATCTGATTTTCTCCTTCTTGGTTTACAGCCATGGCTTCTTGTCTCAGAGTTTTCTGAGCCTGTGAATAATTATCTGGCTTAATTTATGGATGCCCTGAAGGTAATAACATAAATTGCTCATGATTCAGTTTTGCTTGTACTTCCTCATGCAAAGTTCTCCCCCTCTAAAAACATCCTGGAATGATAACATTGCCAACAATACTATTTTTAAATTTATACAGAAATTTCCACGAGAGTGTCTTTCCCATTTCTTATACTGGTGATCAACACAGGGTTTAGTAAGGAGCTGGGAAAAGAAAATGTCCTCGGGAATGTTGGAGGGGCTCTTGAAAAGAGTTTTTTCATTCACTTCCGGATCCTAAAATCTTTACTAGATCCTCAGAGCCATTAGAGCCTAGAGAGAATAGATGAAGAAGGAACTCAGATGTACAGCACCTTTTCAGGCAGAGAGAGACAGAGAGATTTCATGACAGCACCTACAGATTTAATTTATTTTATTGTATTTAGTTAGTTATTTTTGGTGAGGAAGATTGGCCCTGAGCTAGCATCTGTTGCCAATCTTCCTCTTTTTTTTTTTCTCCCCGCAGCCCAAGTACATAGTTGCATAGCACAGTTGTAGGTCATTCTAGTTCCTCTATGTGGGATGCCGCCACAGCATGGCTTGATGAGTGGTATGTAGGTCTGCATCCAGGATCTGAACTGGAGAACCCCTGGGCCACCGAAGTATAGTGTGCAAACTTAACCACTCTGCCATGGGGCCAGTCCCAACACCCATAGATTTTAGAAGTCTTAAGAGATACCTCAATCAATCACAAGGAATGGGCCTTTTTTGGATTCTGATCCAAACAACTCATTTAAAAAATTATAGGACAACCAGGGAAATGGAACCCTGACTGGATTTTGGTGAAATTAAAGACTGATCCTTATTTTAAGATGCTATAATGATATGAAGGTTCGTGTTCCTTTTGAAAAGTTTTTATCTTTTAGGAATTCTGGCTGAAATGATAAGGATGTCTGGTGTTTGCTTCACAATCATCTGTGTTGGAGGAGCGGGCTGGGTTATGGATGGAATAAGATTGGGCAAAAGCTAATGAGCATTGAAGTGGAGGAATGAGTACATGGGGTTCACCCTAGGATTTTTTTCTAACTTTATATCTGTTTGAAATTTTCCATGACAATTTTTAAATGACAACCAGGAAAATGAATGTTTTCACAATTGAACAATTAGAGAAGAAGTCAGATTTTGTATGTGTTCCATTTTATGTTAGGCGGCCCCTCGGGTTTATCAGGTAGAAATAAACTCTAGCATTTTAAGGTAAATGTAAGGCATGGGAAATGCGAGAAGGGAGAAGAGTCCTAGTGGCTTCATTTTCCCAAATAACACTAGTATCGCCACACATTTGAATAATGTTTAGAGTTTCAAAGTACTTTATATCTCATTTGATCTTGGGAAAAGCCTGGTATATATGTTTCTTGTCATGTATGACATCTGATAAAATGTCTTCATTATGTTGTTTTTGCATTTGTTTTTTTAACCATTTAATTTAAACCTCTGAAAATATTCTTATTGCTTCCCCAGTCTCTTAGTTGATACTTAAGGATTTATTTTCTGTGCTAGCTTTGCATGGAAAACTCAGCCTGAACGTCTATTTACAATATTAAAATTCTTAAATGTTCCCCTCTCATGATTTGGAGCAATTTTATTTTTCCTCGTAGTTTCTATTTGGGGGAATGTGTGGGGAAAAAATCTTTCTTATTTCCTTTGAGTCCACCCAGCTGTTTCATTTTGTCTTCGCTTATTTCCCATGCTTCCAGTCGGAGTGTGAAGCCATCAGAAGTGCTCTGTTCTTTTTAATACTTTATCAGCATTTCCTTTATTGGCCACATTATCCTTTATCTCTTTCCTGTGAAAGCTTTTAAAGTACAAATTGATGAAGCCGTGTCTTTTGTTATTTAAATATTATGCCATCAACATTTACAAGTACATTATAAGAAGATTTAAACACAATATCCTACCCTAATGATCACAAACCCACACATTTTTAAACCTTGACTTTTCTTTTCCCTTTTTTCGTGTACCTCGGGTTCCAGGATTCCACCCTCTGAGCACAGGAAACTACCAGAGGCCCTGGTATTAAAAATTCCAAACTGGTCACAGACCTTTACAAGGTCGAGCAGTAAACACCTTATCTTTATAAGGGCAACACATTCTTAAGTGCCTACGAAAGACCTGGATGAGTTTTGCCAGCGTTAGTCTTTGTGGAATCACAGGACCGCCATTCAAGGGTGCAATGAATTTATACGCCACATCGAGACCATGCCCTAGGGTCTCTAAGCAGAGCTTTGGTAGAGAAGAGATCCCCCTGGGTGAAGGCGTCCCTGGGCTCCAACAGGAGTTACTCTATGACTCTGCAAATATTAAATATAGTTACATGAATCACACTACAAAATTCCAGGCCTGAAATCGGGTGTCAGGCATAACAATTTGTTCTCTCTCCTTGCCCATGAATAACAAAGAATCAATAGGAGAAATTTTGGTCTGTATAAAGAAGACTCTGATGCTTTTTTCCTCCCTCTGGAAGACACATTTCTGAATCTGACATGACATATGCTTCTCAAGTGTTATTTTGTGTTTATTAATCTTTGAACTAAATTGTCAGTCCTTGTAACTAGAAAGACATTTCCCCAGAACCCTCCTGACTCATGCTAAGGGTACACAACAGCTGATAAACTCCAGTGACCTCTGACAGACAGATGGGCCATGTGGCTTTGGACACCCACGTGGCTCTCTGGACTATGGTGACAGCATAACCCAGGTTAAAGTGGTTGGCAAAAATGCTCATGCCTTTTCCATATTTATCAAGTTCATCATAGGGATTGCGTCACCTGTCCCGTGTTCTATCACAGCTCTTTCTTTATCGCAACCTTCTTTGACACTCTTATTCCTCATTTGCGTATATCTGTGTGTTTCTTTCCTTGTAATTACAAAATAATTTGTGTTCATTGCATTAGTAACAAGAGCTAACAGATATTGATTGCTTATAGGATGCCAGGCGCTCTGTTAAAAGCTTAAAACCGTTGCTTCACTTAATTTTCAACAACTCTATGAGATAGGTGTTATTATCTCCATTTTGCAGATAGAAAAAGCATGGACATAAAGAACTCAGAAAGTCTATCACCCATTCATCCTTCCTGAAAAAATTTCCTTCAGGAAAAAAACAAGGACTCCAAGAAGAGAATGAAATTCCAAATATGTAAAAGTGGCGAGAAAAATAAACTAGTAAAATTTATGCTTAAACCTTAAGGTTAAGACATTTAAGAAAGAATTTTTAAAAATAAAATGAAAAATATAAAAAGAAGTTTAGTGATAAACTGGAACTAAAATTTCAGATTATTGCTACAAAACATGAGATTCTTAAGATAATTAAGATTCTTATCTTCCTCCCGGGGAAAAAGTTATAGATACTGACTCATTCTAAATGCTTGTAGAAAGTCATATTTATAAGGTTTTGTTAAAATTAAGGACCATCTCCTCAAAATTGTCAAGGTCGTCAAAAACAAAGAAAGACTGAGAAACTCTCACAGCCAACAGAAGCCTAAGGAGATACAACAACAAAATGTAATGTGGTCTCCTGGATCAGATAAAGGACATTTGACAAAAACTAAAGAAATATGAATAAAGTATGAACTTCAGTTAACAAAATATATCAATATTGGATCATTAATTTTGACAAATGTACCATATTAACAATAAGGGAAACGGGATATGGCGTATACAGGATCTTTCTGTACTGTCTTTGCCATTTTTCTGTAATTCCCAAATTACTCTAAAATAAAAATTTTATTAAAAAATAATAGAACCAAACTCATAGAGTTGTTATAAGGATTAAATGAGATAATCAATATAAAAAGATATTCACAGGAACTGATATATAGTAAGTATTTAGTAAATGTGAGTTTTTAATAATGATTAAAAAATTAAAGGCTGTCAATAGAAGAACAAGAAATGTATGCATAACTTTCCAAACTCCTGGCGGGAGGGAGAAATAAAAAAAATAATAAAATTCAATCTGTCCAAGAAATAGAAAACAAAAAATAAAAATGTTAAAGAACAAATAAAGCAATGTAAATAAAAAAATATAAAGTAAGATGTTAGGAATCAGTAACTATATTAAATGTGAATGGATTAAACTCCCTATTAAAGGGAAAGATTCCACACTCATTAGCATGGCTACTATCAAAAAAACAGAAAATAATAAGTGTTGATGAGTAAAGTGTTCTACACCCAATTCCAGTTGTGGGAGGAGGGGTGATTCCCACACAACCACCAAACAATTAACTCAATTCTGACAGTGTCTACCTGGAGATAACATCAGATCCCACAGGTCAAGGGTTCAGTCTTATGAGGCTGCGCGCCCCCCTACCCCATTTCAGAAGCCACTTGCAAGTCCAGGTTTCCACCTGTTCTTCTGACCTATGAGCTATAGATGGGGGTTCCAACAACTGCCTCCCTGGGTTCCATTAATGTGCTGGAGCTACCGAACTGTACACTTAAAAATGGTTAAGACAGTAAATTCTATGTTATGTGTATTATACCACAATTGAAAAATTTTGTAAAGAGAGTATTCTCAGAATGTGTGAAAATATAAAAATCAAGCAATAATATCATATGTCACTAGGGAAATGGAAATTAAAACAACAAGGAGATACCACTACATGCTTATTTGAATCACAAAAACCCAGAACACTGGCAACACTGAATACAGGCAAGGATGTGGAGCAAAGGAACTCTTGCTCTTTACTGGTGGGAATGCAAAATGGTTCAGCCACTGTGGAAGACAATTTGGCAGTTTCCTACAAAACTACACATACTTTTACCATATGATCCAGTGATCGTGCTTCTTGGTATTTACCCAAAGTGGAAACATGTCCTCACAAAAACCTGTATGTGGATGTCTGTAACAACTTTATTCAATTGCCAAAACTTGGAAGCAACCAAGATGTCCTTCAATAGGCAAATGGATAAATAAACCGTGGCACATTCAGACGATGGAATGTTATTCAATGCTAAAATAAATGAGGTATTAAGCCATGAGGAGACATGGAGGAAACTTGAATGCATATTACAAAGAGAAAAAAGCCAATCTGAAAAGGCTATTTACTGTATGGTTCCAACTATATGACATTCCGGACAAGGCAAAACCATGGAGACAGTAAAAAATTCAGTGATTTACAGGGAAGGAAAGAGGGAGGAATAAATAAATGGAGAACAGAGGATTTTTAGGGCAATGAAACTATTCTGTATAATTCTGTAATGATGGTACCTGTCATTATACATTTGTCAAAAGCCATAGAATGTACAACACCAAGAGTGAAGCCTGGAGCTGGCCCCGTGGCCGAGTGGTTGAGTTTGCCAGCTCCACTTTGGCAGCCCAGGGTTTTACAGGTTTGGATCCTGGGCATGGACATGGCACCGCTCATCAGGCCACAGCTGGGGTGGCGTCCCACATGCCACAACTGGAAGGACCCACAACTAAAAATACAAAACTATGTACCAGCCGGCTTTGGGGAGAAAAAGGAAAAATAAAAAGTCTTTAAAAAAAAAAAAGAGTGAAGCCTAATGTAAGCAATGGACTTTGTGTGATATTAACGTGTTCATGTAGATTCATCTATTGTAACAAATGTACCACTCTGGGGCAGGTTGTTGATTGTGGGAGAGGCTATGCCTGCGGGAGGTAAGAAGTTTATGAGAACTCTCTGTACTTTCTGCTAAATTTTGCTGCTCTAAAAAATAAAGTCTATTTAAAAATTTTTTTTTGGTGAAGAACATTGGCCCTGAGCTAACATCTGTTGCCAATCTTCTTTTTTTTCCTCCTCCCCAAAGCCCCAGTACATAGTAGTGTATCCTGGTTGCAAGTCCTTCTAGTTCTTCTACATGGGACACCGCCACAGTGAACCCCAGGCTGCTGAGCATGGAACTTAACCACTACACCACTGGGCCAACCCCCTAAAATTTTTTTAATCCAGCAATATGATTTTCAGAAGACACATGATAGCAAAAAAACCTGAAAATAAGGGATGATCAAAGGGAAATGCAAACTAAAAGAAATACAGAAGGCAATATTAATATAAGATAAAATGTGATTTAATGAGAAAGGACATTAAGAGAAAGACATAGGTGAATAGTGTGCATTGATAAAAGATTCAGTCCACCACAAAAATATGATAGCTGTGAATGTTTATGTATGGAACAATACGTTGTCAAAACATATATATTAAAAACTCTTCTGGGATAAGGTAAGAGAGAGTTTTCTCTTTTTACCCTATACATCAGTATTGGATTCATATTTATGGTCAATCTACCAGTCTAAATATATGCTCATTTGGTGAAAGGCAATGAGTATTAAAATTTGGATAGATATGTCAATCTGTCTTCCAAAGATGCTATACTCCTTAACATTTCCACCAACAATGTGGGTTTCTGTCCATGCCTTCACTGACACTAAATAGTGCCAAAGAAAAAAATCATTAATCTGATAGGAGGAAAGTGGTATCTTGTTTTTGTTGCTAACCAGTGAAGTTAAGCTGTTTTTTTCAGCCAGAAATGTTAATATTTCTTGTAGTCCAATAAGTTACATTTTTTTCTTTCTCGCCTCCGGGTTTGATGTTTCACTTAGAAAGACTATCCCTATGTATACTCTCCTATATTTTCTCTTAGTACTCTTATTGCTCTGTTTGGAACTTTAATTAATTTTTATTTTATTTTTCTTTTTGATGCAAAGTGGCTATCCAACATAGTTCCCAACTGGATAGCCAGTTGTCCCCAAACTAGTTACTGAATTCACTTCGCCCCAAAGTTGCAATACCAACATTACAAGTCAATACATGAGTTTCTTTCTGTACCACTACCACACTCTTTTAGTGACATTATTTTAATAGTCTATTTTCACACCTACTAGAGTGATTTCCTCCTTGTTATTCTTCTTTTCAAAAACGTCTTAGCAGTTTTTAGCACTTACTCTTCCAGATAAACTTTTAAATTTAAAAAAACTTCCTGTTTAGATACTGATTGGAATTTCATTGAATCTGTAACCACGTAGGGAGACATGACAAGGCAGCATGACGCAGCAATGATTAAACAGACAGGCACCAGACAAAGGCAGCTTTACGGCTTTGGGAAGGTAGTTCATCTCGTGAATGTTCAGTTTCTTTATCTTTAAAGCAGACGTAATAATAGAACCCGTGTCGTGGGGCTGTTGTGAGAATTAAACATGAGAACGCATATAAAATGAGTAGCACAGCGCCTGCCACATAACAAGTGCCCAAGAAACGTAACCCTCATACTCAAGAGCGGCTATACCTTAGTCACATATTCAGAATGTCTTTCCGGGATCTTCCTAGGTTTCTTCATCAAGGTCTCAAATATCTGTCGTTGAATTGTCACTATTTTCTAGCTATTGGTTATGGAATTTTTTCCTTTTAAGAATATTTTCTAACTGGTTACTGACAGTATAGACAAATATTAGCTTTAACGAAGTAGAGAATTTTCTCTCTTAGTGGTTGGCATGGGGATGTATTTATCCAGCGGCTGGTTATCTTCATGACCTCTGCTGCTTCCAACAGATTTTCAGCTCAATCTTTTAAGTTTTCTGGGTATACAACTCATACAAATAATCATTTGTTTTCTCCTCCTATAAGTTTTTCTTTTTTGCATCAGTTGGAGCTTCCAAAATAATTTCAGATAATGCCAGCAGGAGAGGACAGCCTCTCATGACTTTATTGGGAAATTTTTATATTAACTTTAAAAACCATTCTACCATTAGAAGAGCAACAAATAGGAAGTTGATACGTATTATAAAGGGTTTGGTTGCAAAAAATACTCTAAAGTTATGTTGCCCATCAAAATAGATTCAGTCCAGTCACATATTGATTGAGCAAATAATGACCCCATGAAGAGTATATGATGATTCATTAAATAAAAATTAAACTATACTTGATATTCAGCCGAAACAAGAATATATAACCACACATGTTACTATGTTCATTAGACATTTTAAATTAATTTTTATAAAAATTAATGCATACTCAGGAAAAAGTGTTTTAAAATACAGAAATATATAAAGAAAAATTTCCTCTTCTCATGTTTTTCCTCCAATTTCTTAGAGGTATCCTTTGTTTAAGCTTCAGTGTGTATCCCTCTGGAAACTTTTTATGCATATACATATATGAAAATGAATAACAGGGGCCAGGCTAGTGGTGTCGTGGTTAAGTTTGCACATTCCACTTTGGTGGCCTGGGGTTCGAGGGTTCAGATCCCAGGGGCAGACCTACACACTGCTCATCAAGCCATGCTGTGACAGAGTCCCACATACAAAATAGAGGAAGATGGGCACAGATGTTAGCTCAGGGACAATCTTCCTCACTAAAAAAAAAAAAAATGCATAACATAATTTGGAAACATTTAACAACTTTGATGCAAACATTAATTTTTTAAATTGAGCTTCAGTTTGTAAACTAACATTGATCTAACCATAAGATTAAGTCCTTAAGCATTCTGGTCAATTGAGAATTGAATAAAATTACCTAGCTAAACTTTGAGATGTCTTCCTGATGAAATCCTAGATTTGATATTTGACCTGAGACTTTTTCTTACTTTGAGAATCTTTTGCTCAGACTAGGAATGAGAAAGAATTTTATTCTTAAATTTAAAAAATCCTGGCTCCTTTGTAGTTTTTCTAAATTTTCCTGAAAAAATTTTTCAGTTCAATTCTATCTGTGTCTCATCGTATGGGACCAGCTAAAACCACTTGGCGCTTTAAAGATTCTGCCCAGATAGCTCCTTGGGCAAAATCAGCAGTTCATTAGATGGATCATCTGTTTTCTCTATCACCACAGGGGACAGTGTTGCCAAACTTCATGGTGTGACATAAAAAGTGGTGTCTTTTTCAACATGCACCTCAAACACAGTGAAGGTGTCCTTTTTTTTTTTTTTTTTTTAATATTGGCCCTGAGCTAACATCTGTTGCTGATCTTTTTTCTTTTTTTCTTCTTCTCCCCAAACCCCCTAGTACATAGTTGTATATTCTAGTTGTAGGTCCTTCTGGTCATGCTATGTGGGACACCGCCTCAACATGGCCTGATGAGCGGTGCCATGTCCGCGCCCAAGATCCGAACTGATGAAACCCCAGGCTACTGAAGCAGAGCACGTGAACTTAACCACTCGGCCACGGGGCCAGCCCCAAGGGTTGCCTTTTTAAAATTCTCTAACAACAATTTCCTCCCTGGTCTCTCACCTTCACCAACATCTCCTCAAGGGACTTCAAGTTTGTCCTAATGGTCTGCTCAAAGGTCTTCTAGCTTCTGCCTGGTGCCTGGTCCTAAAGTCAATGCTAGCTGTTTGAGGCTTTTCATATGGTAGCACCGCAATTCCAGACACTGTATTTCTGTTCCATTTACTATGGCTGCAAAATAAATTACCCCAAAACTTAGCACCTTAAAACAGCAATCTTGGGCCAGCCCCATGGCCAAATGGTTAAGTTTGCACATTCTGCTTTGATGGCCCAGGGTTTGCTGGTTCAGATCCTGGGTGCAGACCTACACATCGCTCATCAAGCCATACTGAGGCGGTGTCCCACATAGCAGAACTAGAAGGACCAACAACTAGAATATACAACGATCTACTGAGGGGCTTTGAGGAGAAGGAGAACAAAACCAGAAATCTCGTCATGCTAATAGATTTTGTGGGTCAGAAATTCAGACAGGGCAAGGTAAGGATGGTTGCCTACCTCACAATGTTGAAAGCCTGAGCCGGGAAGCTGGGAATGCTAGAAGTGATTCAACGACCAGGGGCTGGAATCACCTTAAGACCCTTTCACTTCTATGCCTGGCAATGCTGGAAAGACTAGGACTGCTGAGTAGAATATCTACATGTTGTCTTTCCACACAGCTTGATTTCCCCATGGCATGGTGGCCTTAGGGTGCAGCCCCTCTTCAGTAGCAGCTCAGGGCTCTAAGAGTGAGTGTGCCAGCAAACAAGACAGGAACTGAATCACCATACATGGCCTAGCCTTGGAAGTCACACAGTGCAGTCCTCCCATACTCTATTGGTTGTGGCTATACCAAACCCCGTAGATTCAAAGGGAGGGATAGACTTCACCTCTGGATGGGAAGAGCCAGGTCACATTACAGAATATTTTGTGGGATGGAAGATATTTTTGCAGCTATCTTTGAACAATACATGTGACATAAATAAGAAATTAATAATAATACAGAAGATTTGAACGATGCAAATAAACTGATATAATTGACTTATGTAGGTCATTATATACACACACACATATATATATATATATATATATTTATAACTGTAGGTACAAAATATCCATTCTTCTGAAGTGTTCATGATATCTTTACCAAAACTGACCATATGCTGGGCCACAAAGCAAATCTCAACAAACTTCAAAGGATAGTAATTATACAGACAATGTGCTCTGGCCCTAGTGAAATTTACCTAGAAATTAGTAAGAAAAAGATAACCAGAACATCCTAATATGTTGCAAATTAAACAATGTGCTTCTAAATAACAAATAGGTCAAGAGAGAAATAACAAGAGAAGTGAGAAAATATTGTAACTGAATGATCATTTAAATTATGATTTTAAAAATGGCATATCAAAATGGGTAAGACTTCTGCTTTCTGTCATGATGTAGTAGCCTTCCCACCCCATCATAAATGTCTAGACGACTTATTAAAATATGTATAACCCAAAGGCTCTCAGATATCAACACAACAGACAGTGCACACAACAGGACTGTGAGCCCTTAAAGAAAGAAAACAAGCTTGCTCTGAGCTGTGGTGCAGAGAGGGGAGTAAAGCAGTTTGTGATGGCCTTGCTGAGTTGAAGGCAACAGAGGTTACAGTTCAGGAAGGCTGAAGACAGGAAAGAGTACTGGAGAGGAAGGAGCTATGCAGAGAAAGAGCTCCTGAAATCTGTGTGGAGGCCCCTTTGAGTCTTTGCTGAGTGCCAGGCTGCACATGGATAGAGTGAACCCCTATGAAGCTACGGAAAGAGTGACCAGAGAATTGTAATCCACACAATGCCCAGAGGACACACAGAGCAGGAAGACGTTTGCATCTGTCCAGCCAGATTAGAAATACCTGGGGCGTTCAGTGGAGACTCAAGAGGAGTAATAGTCAGTGTTCAGGCTCAACTAGTCCTGGAATGAGGCCATTCTAGGCAGGTCGAGCAAAGTCTAAAAACAGGCCTTAAGGTATCAAACTGATAGCTTTGAGTAAACTAATGCCTGTCAACACAGTCTTTAAAAGGTGACAACTCAATCCAGACACTCTGCATTAACATATACAATGTCTACCATTTAATTGAAAAATGCTAGATATGCAAGAAAGATGTGACCTATAACCAGGAGAATATCAGTCGATGGAAAGAGACTCAAAAGTGACAAGATACAAGGGAACCAGTAGGCAAGGACATTAAAGCAGATAATATAACTATGCTTTAGAATTTAAATGAAAAAATGTACATAATGAAGTGAGAAATCAAAAAGAACCCAACAAAACTTCTAGAGATGGAAATGCAATATATGAAATTAAATGTTCACTGGCTTGGATTAACGCAAAATTAGATGCTGCAGAAGAAAATAACACGGAAGTTGAACACATAGGAATAGAATCTATCTAAAATAAAATCTATAGAGAAAAAGACTGAGTGAAAAAATAAGGAGGTTTTATGATCTGCAGAAAAGAGAAACTGGTTTAACACACATTTAATTGGAGATCCAGAAAGAGAGGAAGGAGTAAGGAGGAGAAAATACATTTGAAAAAATAATGGCTGAAAAGTTTTTCAAATTTGAAAACTGAAAATGCATAGACCCAAAAGCTCAGTGACCTCCAAACAGAATTCAGTTACACGCACACACTCACACACACACTCATCAATCGAAATGCATGAAAATCTAATTGCAAAAAAGAAATGATAAAGGGAATATTTTAAATGCAGTCAGAAGGAAAAAAGCCAAAGGACAGAAGATAATTTTACAGTGGACCTCTTATCAGAAACAATGAAGCCAATTATTCTGGCAATTGGAGGACATCTTTAAAGTAAAAAAAGAAATTGTCAATTTAGAATTTTACATCCAGCAAAAATATCCCTCCAAAATAAAGGTAAGATAAAACTTTTTCAGACAAATGAAAGCTGACCAAATTTGTCACCAGAGGACCTGCACTAAGATGTCAAAAGAAAGTTCTTTAGGCTGAAGGCAAATGATACCAGGTAGAAACTTGGATCCACATAAAGGAATAAAAGCATTGGAAAGGGTAAATATGTGGGTATGAATTAAATTTGGTTTTCCTCCATATTTTAAATTTTCATTAAGATATAATTCTCTAGAGCAATGATTCTCAACTTTTTCATTACCATCCTCCTAAGTAGCTTTTTTAGGCATTTTAATCTAATCACCCCCCATGAGAAAGGAACAATATCTTTCCTCTTATGTATGGTGTGTGTGTACGGCCTAGTACAAAAACAGTAATAATGTATTGTAGAGTTAATAATATACGTAGAAGTAAAATATATAACACTAACTGCACAAAGGATGGAAGGGGAGAATGGATCTTTACTGTCATAAGATTCTTATGTTACAGGTGAAGTGGCATAATATTATTTAAAAGTGGACTGTGCTAAGTTCAAGATGAATATAGTAACCTTCAATAATCCACGAAAAAGAATGCTTATCTTATCCAGAAATATATAAAAAGGATAACACATCATTATGAGACTTTATCACACATAAATATTTTATCATAGTACATAATGAGACATAGGAGTAAAAGCAGTCCTGAATTATATTTGGTGGTATTTTAAGATTTTTCATCTATGTGTCTACATGATCTAGGTCCACACTTTTTTTTGACTCTTTGCTAAATTTTGGAATCAAATGTTAGCAACAGATAAGACATATCTTACACTACTGTAATTATAAGGAACCCCACATAACCATGAAATGTTTAGACTAATATTTCCCAAATTTTTCTGCTTTATAGACCAGTAAAACATGCTGACCAAATGTCGTGGATTTGTATATGGTTACTAATTTCTTATTTTGCCAAGTAGGACATTAAAAAATAATAAAACTATCACTATCTCCAGAATTTCATTTAAAAAAGACATTTTAACATGAAAACTTATTACAGTAAAAGATCCTGCCTTTAACTGTCTTTTATGAAAACCTCACTTTGGTGCATTGATTTTTCTGTTTTCTACTGATGGGTAAAAACTTCAGCACAAACTGATAGTGGTTCACAGTGCAGTGTTTGTTACCTCTGATTTTGACACTCTTCTCTTCTTCCCAATAAACTGGTTCAATAGCCAGAGGTGGCCCTAGTGCCCATTGAAATACTCCTTTTTCTCCTCCTGAACTACACACCATCTTTCACATTGTCTCCTTGGTCTCTTCCTGCCTTCTTCCATGTTTCTTGAGCCCCACATTTTCCTAGAGGCTCACCTCACATCTTTTATCACCCATGATCATCTTTTTTTGCTGAGGAAGATTTGCCCTGAGTTGACATCTGTGGCCAATCTTCTTCTGTTTTGTATGTGAGCTGCCACCACAGCATGGCCATGGATGAGTGGTTCAAGTCCACACCTGGGAACTGAACGAGGGTCGCCAAAGTGGAGCATGTTGAATTTCACTATGCCACTGGGGCAGGCCTATCACATGATCATCTTTGTGTGTGTGTGTGTGTGTGTGTGTGGAAGATTCACCCTGAGCTAGCAACTATTGCCAATCCTCCTCTTTTTTCACTTGAGGAAGATTTACCCTGAGCTGACGTCTGTGCCAGTCTTCCTCCACTTTGTATGTAGGATGCCTCCACAGCATGGCTGATGAGAGGAGTAGGTCTGCACCAGGGATCTGAACCTGTGAACCTTGGCTGCTGAAGTGGGGCACATGGAACTTTAACCCCTTGGCCATGGGGCCAGCCTCACATGATCATCTTAAGTGAAGCATTTCAGAGAGTCAGTAAGCTATGGCTCCCTGTATTCACTTGCCTGTCTTCCCAATCTCAGGGGCAGTAGTTTGCCTTGTGTCCTCCACTCTCTTATGGATCCAAGAAGAGTTAATTTTTTAGTCTGCTTTTTACTTGTTGTTAGGATGGAGTGGCGACTTCCAAACTCCTCCATGCAGAACTGGAAAGCATAAATCCCCCTCTTTCATTTTTAATATTAGTAACTTGTGTCTTTCATTTTTTCCCCCTGGTTAGCTTGACTAGAGGTCTATCAATTTTATTGATCTTTTCAAAGAATCAGCTTTTGGTTTTGTTGATTCTCTCCCTTGTTTACTTGTTTCCAATACCTTTGATTTCTGGTCTAATTTTTATTATTTCTTTTCTGCTTGCTTTAAGGTTAATTTGGTCTTCTTTCTCTAGTTTCCTAGAGTGGAAGCTTAGATTATTGATTTTAGATTTTTCTTCTTTTCTAACATCTGTTGTTCATACTATAAATTTCCTTGCATCCCACAAATTTTAATAAGTTGTATTTCCATTTTCATTTAGTTTAAAATATTTTAACATTTCTCTTGAGACTTCTTTAACCCATGTGGTATTTAGAAGTGTGTTGTTTGATGTCCAAATATTTTATGATTTTCCAGTTATCTTTCTTTTATTGATTTCTAGTTTAATTCCATTAATACTTTGTATAATTTCTATTCTTTTAAATTGTTTGAAGTGTGTTTTATGGCCAAGGACATGGTCTATCTTGGTGAATGTTCCATGTGAGCTTGAGAAGAATGTGCCTTCTGCTGTTGTTGGATAAAGTAATCTATAATAGATTTAGAAATAAACCCATACATTTATCATCAATTGATTCTCAACAAGAGTGTCAAGACAATTTAATGAGGAGAGAATAGTCTTCTCAACAATTGGTGCTGAGACTCTAGATAGCCACATGCAAAAGAATGAAGCGACAGCCCTGCTTCACACAATACACAAAAATTAACTTAAATGGATCAAAGGTCTGAATGTATGAGCAAATCATAAAACCTTTAAGAAGAAAACATAGGAGTAAGTCATGACCTTGGATCTGGCAATAGATTCTTAGATATGATACCAAAAGCACAAGCAACAAAATAAAAAATAAAGAAATTGGATTTCATCAAAATTAAAAACGTTTGTGCTTCCAACAACATTACCAAAAAAGTCAAAATACAACCCACAGAATGGGAAGAAATAGTTGCAAATCATATATCCTATAACTGACTTATATAGAGAATATGTAAAGAACTCTTACAATTCAACAGTAAAAAGATAAGCAATCCAACTTTTAAAATGGGAAAAGGACTTAAGTAGACATTTATCCAAAAAAGGTTTACAAATGGCCAGTAAGCATATGAAAAGATGTGTGACATCATTAGCCTTTAGGGAAATGCAAATCAAAGCCACAATGAGATACCACTACATGTCATTAGGATGATTATAATCAAAAAGTTAGGTAATAACAAGGATGTAGAGAAACTGGAACTCTCATAATTTGCTCATGGGAATGTAAAATGCTGCAGCTGCTTTGGAAGACATTCTGGCAATTCCTCAAAAATTTAAACATAGAGTTACCATATGACCTAGCAATTCCATTCCTAGGTATATATGCAAAAGAAATGAAAACAATATGTTCACACAGAAACTTTTACGTGAATATTCATAGCAGCATTATTCATAATAGCTAAAAGCTGAAAACAATCCAAATGTCCATCAACTGATAAATGGATAAATAAAATGTGGTCTATCCATACCATGGAATATTATTCAGCCATAAAAAGGGAGAAAATACTGTTACAGGGTACAACATGGATGAACTTTGAAAACATTATGGTAAATGAAAGAAGCCAGTCTGTCAATAAGGCCATATATCGTATGATTCCATTTATATGAAAAGGTCAGAATAGCACATCCATAGAGATAGAAGGCAGATTTGTGGTTGCCAGGGGCTGGGAGGAGAAGGGGTTGGGGACTGACTGCTAATGAGTACAGAGTTTCTCTTTTGGGATGATGAAAATGTTCTGGAATTAGATAGTTGCAATAGCTGCACAACTCTGTGAATATACACTGAATTTTATTTTTACTTAAAAGGGTGATTTTTATGGTATGTAAGTTATAACTCAATACATTTTTTTAAAGAGAAACTGCAGGGGCTGGCCCTGTGACACAATGGTTAAGTTTGGCCCACTCCACTTTGGCAGCCCACATTCACGGGTTGAGATCCAGGGCATGGACCTACACCACTCATCAGCCATGCAGTGGCGGTGACCCACGTATAAAGTAGAGGAAGATTGGCATAGATGTTAGCTCAGGGCTAATCTTCCTCAGCAAAAAAAAAGAAAGAAAGAAAGAAAGAAAATATAATCTCTGATAATTCTGTGTGCTCGCCTATATATGGATATGGAAAAGCAGGTGGTTTCTCTGAACTATTTATATAAGTCAGATTCTACTTTGACAGTCACATTCTCGTGAGTGTCTCTTAAGTTTTGGCATGGTAGGATGTAGGGATTACAAAAGAGACAGGAATTTTTAGGAGTGATAGATATGTTCATTATCTTGATTATGGTAATGGTTTCATGGATCTATACTTATGTTAAAACTAATCACTTCTGTGTATATATCCTAGGAAAATTTTAGCTGAGGTACAGAATGAGATGTGCAAGAATATTTTTGCAACATTGTTTTTAGTAATAAAATATTTTAAACAACTTGAAGACCCATTAACAGGAGAGTGGATAATAAAGAACAGAATATTCATACTGCGGAATACCATAGCAGTTACAGAGAATGCACTAGAGCACTATATCAGTATGGATAAATCTTAAAAACACAACATTAGGAAAGAAAATAAGTTGCAGGATAATACGACAACATTTGTTTTAAATTCGTGAACATGAAAACCAATGTTATATACTGCTTATGGATCCGTGCATTTGTAGTAATTATACAAAAACAGGCATGGGGCTAATAATCACCAAATTCAGAATAGTTCTTGCTTCTGGGAGGGAAGAAGACGTACTGGACCCGGGAGGGGTGCACAGAAGTCTTTGATTCTGGCTGCAATATTTTAACTTAGAAAACAATCTAAAGGAGATATGGCAAAACGTTAGGATTATTCAAAGTGGAGTGGTGGATACGTGGCTGTTTGTTGTCACTAAATATTCTGTGTCATTATTTGTTAATAAAGCGATGTTTTCCAAACCGCAGGTCACTTTGTATAAGTGGTTTGTGAAATCAGCTTTGTAGCTCATACCAAAAGGTTAAAAAGAGAGAGAGAGAGAGAGAATGTAATAGAAAATAGAATATTTAGGTAAAAAGTTAAGTATGTTCTTGTATAACTTTTACTCCAGGTTTTACTGTATTGTTACGTAAAATATGTTTTCTACTGAAAGTCTTGGACAAAAATATTTGAAGGCCATTTATCTAATATTTGAAGTCATTTTATGAGTATATTAAATTGGTTCAACAAAATTCTTCTTACGTTTGACCTTAAGCAATTTTACTGTTAGTCTTAAACAGTTATAGTGCTTTGTTTCATCGTCCACGGAGTCTGCAGAAATACAATCCAGAGAAGATTTTGGTTGAAAAGCCTTTGCACTTTTCTTTAAAATATTTTAGATTAAACATAATTTTAAGGTCTGAAATTTGCAACGTAACTAAAATGTAGCTTGAGTTGGGGATGTGGTGTCGGGAAGAGGCTGATCAGAGTTTAAGTTCTTACTAATATCATCTTCTCTGCAAAAGAATACGGCTCCATGGAAAAACGATGTCAAGTATTAATTGATTCATTGACTTGGCTATATCACTTGCTTTATTTTTTTGTGGTATAAATATTTCATACTAACAAGATTTTTAAATACTGTCCTTACAATTCTAAACCTTTACTCTCATTCAATTCATGAACACCTGGAGGTGCAATGAAGGGAGTCATCAGTCCCTTGAGTGGAGAAATAGTTGTTGTTTTTTGGTGCCAGTGCATTTTGATGAAAAATGTCCTTGCAATGAACTCCTGTTTCCATCAGGTAGAGAGTGGGTCTCTAGTCCTGGGAACCAAAGGAGCCTCCGTTTAGACAGTAGGACGAATTGCTTTGAGTACACGTTTTATAAGAGCAAAAGGCTACAGGAGAAAGACCAGTCTGAGTGGAGTATTGCAAAATCCTATCAAAGTGAACAACAGCCTCAATCTGGAAGTTGCGGTGTGAATGGAAAGAAGGAACAAATGGGCTGATGGAGCAAAAGCGCCAATGAAAAGGATTGGACATTCAGACCAAAAGGGCAGTCGAGGACTCCTGGTCTCAGGGGTGGGCCACAAAATGTGTCCCCAGTGTAAGAGGAACCATAAAATCAGGACAGCGATGGGTCCTACGAGGAGCAGACAGTGCCCTTGGATCCTTCTCCAGAGAACAGACTTTGGCCCCCTTGAAAATGGGTAGACAAGGAGATGAGATGGACAATTACAACTTAAAAGAAAAACTGTAAATGCTTCTCCCCAAGTCCACACCCCTAGAAAAGACCACTCTTAACCATAATGCATACATAAAGAACAAAATCAGATGCTCTTGAATACTCAGCAAGCATCTTCCACCTCCCACCTCCTACTCACTCCCCTAAATAAGGAGGTATGCATGGATACATTGAGCTCTTGGAGAGTTCCCAAGATGCTTTATTTTCCAACACACATGCTTTCAACCTATTAGGAAAACGTTCTATGTTGAGGCAATGTTTCTTAAATCCACCCAATAATTTTTAATAAAGTAAAAACTACTAAATATACAGTTAAATGTATTTTTTAATTTAATAGAAAGCTATATAGATCTTAGACTATTTTACTTTGAATTGCATCTCAGAAATGAATTGCACACAAACCTCGAGTTGCTATTTTCATTCAAGGGAAGCGGGAACACACACACCTGGCATGTTTTTATTCACACACTAGCTACATGCTGCACGAGACCCACTCCCAGGAGGGGTGACTGCCTTTGGAGTCACACTTATTGATTCTAATTTAAGAAGCTTCTTACTTTTGAACGTTGATAGTTTCATGTCTTTTCATAGGTATTCCCCTGAAAAAATTCCCATCGATATTTTTAGAATGTCTTATTATGGAAAATTTTAAACATATACAAAAGTAGATAGACACATACAATGAACCCCAGTCACCCAAATTCAACAATTTTCAGCTCAAGGTCAACCTTGTTTCATCTATGCCCTCACTCACTTCCTGCCCCCCGGTATTGCTTAGAAGCAAATCCTGACATCATTCATTTCAGGTGTAAATATTTCAATATGTATCTCTAAAAGACGAGGACTCTTTTTTCAATAAAACATACTCATAGTTCCATTTTTGTACCTAAAAATGAATAATTATTTCATAATTTCAAATATAGTCAACATATTATATGAGTCAGTAATTGACACCAAATCAATTTTTTATTTATTTTTATTTTTAATTATTTTTTATTTTTTAGTAATCCTTTTGTGTGTGTGTGTGAGAAAGATTGTGTGCCAATTTTCCTCTATTTTGTATATAGGATGCCACCACAGCATGGCTTGATAGGCAGTATGTGAGTCCGTGCCCAGGATCCAAACCTGCAAACCACAGGCCGCCAAAGCAGAGCATGCAAACCCAACCACTATGCCACCGGGCCGGGCCCCTAAATCAGTTTTTGAGGAAGGCTCTCCTTTTGCACCATGAGCAGGACAATGTGGGCTGCCTCCCTATCTACAGACGGAAGGGACACAAGTTAAAACAAGAACAGAGATGGGCAAACGGAGATGTCATCTTATCTGGATTAGTGAGGACCCTGACTGCAGTTAGAGCCGGATTAAACACCATAAAAGGACCTTTTATTCCAACAGCACTGGAGTGTCTCATGGAACCGAAGCTCAGGAAGGCAGCAGGGCCTCAGAAGGGGACTGACCTTCGACATGGAAAGCAGTCATCCCAGAGGTACCCTCTCCATAGCACAGCTCTTCTTCTCTTTCTCCCCTAGATTTTCTAGGCTACTCATTCCTCACAAGCAGAGAAAAGCAATGCTAAAGTCCTTGAATTCTTCCCACTTCTCTCTGTAAGAAACCAGCCCCCACTGAGATGGGAATATATTAGTTATAACTATAAGTTTCCAGGAAAAGGGGTTGTGATTGGGCCAGTTTGGGCTAAGTGTCCATTCTTGGTCTAATCAACAATGACCAAGGGGGTGGGTCACATGTGACAAACATGGCTGCCAAAGGCTTACCTTTGTGGTCTGGTGGATGGCTGAAATCTCCCAGAGAAAGCCAAGGGCCATTGCTCATGGGCCGGGTTGTCACCAAGGAGGACTGAAAGCACAACCATCTCTAGAACTAAGGAATCAATGGTGGGCCACTGTGTGCAGGGTCTCACAAGCAGGAGGGCATTCCTCTCTCCCCATGTGACCATGGCACAGGCGTCCTCACCAGGGAAAGGGCTCTATCCTGGGCTGGGCTGTCCAATTCTACCACTCTGTGCTCCCCTCCCCTTCAGTAGGGTTTAGAACTGGGAATCCCCTGCAGGTTTCTCTCCAGCGATTCCAAAGGGAGAACCCCCCTGCAGGCCAGTGAGCAAAGGCTTGTTCCATGGGGGAGGGGGACTGGAGTGCAAAAGAAAACCCTTTAAAAACTGTCTCCAGTCCACCACAGGTGGGACTCCTCTACCTGAAAGCAAGAGGCAGGTAAAGATGAAGGCACGGAATGAGATGTGGGTATGAGACAAGGAGGTTTAGGAGGAATTAAAACTAAATTCAGCTGAGATGCTAAACAGCAAGGCCTGACCGACTAGATACCTTCATCTCATCTTCTTCACTGGGCACTCCTTATTCTCTCTTCCTTCCTTCCTTCCATTCTTCCTTCCTTCCTTCTTCTTTTCCCCTTCTTCCGTGTTCCTTAAACTGTGTTTTGAGGACCATCAGCACAAGAATTACATTGGGGGCTTGTTAAATATTCAGATTCTGGCCCGTGCTCCCAGACACTCAATTTGGCAGCCTTGGGGCCCAGCCTGGGAATCTGCCTTTTTAACAAGTCAGGAGATTTCGATGCACACCCAAGTTTGAGAACTGCTCGCCGTGAACAGAAACACCAGTCAACTTGATCCCAAAATGTTCCATTCATTCTTTTGCCTTTGAACAAGATGAATTTTCCTAATATAATTTCCCCACATTTCTGTGGTGATGGAGATGTGTGCAGCCAGCATACCACAGTTGTTAGCGGAGGCATGAAGTCTACACCCTAAATACCTTTCCTTCTGCCCTGCGGAGCTGCCCTAAACAGCTGTCTGGTTCAAGAAAAGCTCAGGAAGCTCTCCTGGGCTCCCAGTCATACCCTCATCCCCTCAAATCAGGGAAATGGTTTCTTTGTTTCCCTCAATTTCATGTACTTACATTTTTGGACATGGCATTGGTACTGTGAGCTGACTAATATAATAATTATTATGTTTAGAAATTGTAAATTCCAATTTTTGAAATGTCACCAAGCCTGGTTTGATATAACAGTATCTAGATTTGTCCGTCAAAGTGCCCTGTTCGAGAGAGATTCTCCCACGTTTGGAAAGCACCATGGCTACCATGAATATTACAGGTGAGGCAAGCTGTTTGCGAAAATCAGTCTTGAGCTGCTCCCGAAAGAATCATTTCTTTTAATTTCTCCTATTTTAAAAAACAGCTTTAATGAGGTATAACTTACATACCATAAATATCACCCATTATAAGGGTGCAGTCAGTGAGTTTTAGTGAATTTATACATTTATGAGCTGTCACCGCAATATAGTTTTCCAACACTTCCATACACCCAGAAGGTTCCCTCTGCCCATTTGCTGTCCGTCCCTACTCCCACCTGTGGCCCCAGGCAGCCACTGATCTGCTCTGTCTCCATAGTTTTGCCTTTTTGAGAAATTCCATATAAATGGAATCATACAACGTGTGGTCTTCATGTCTGACTGCTTTCACTTAGTGAAATGTTTCTGAGTTTTACCCACGCTGTTGCACAGATCAGTAGTTCATTTCTTTTAATTGCTGAGTAGTATTCCATTGGGTGGATCCTTTTAATGTCTTGATTTATTCTTAACTCTCTGAAACAAAATGTTTTCACACTGGTATGGTTGGAACCTTTCCATGGCTGGAAACTTCAAACCTAGACAACTTCTTCCTGTCTCTGTGCTGTCAGTTGAGAAGAAACCAGCACATCATTTCGATTGTGTAAGCTGGCGGAGATGAAAGGATAAAGTTGTCTTAGTGTTGGTTCAACACTCAGCTCGTGTTCTTAGATTTCAACTAAAGATACCTATTTTTCCATGAAAACTCATTGCACGTCTTTTTTAAAAGATATAATTGTTTATGCAGGTTTTTCCTTGAAATATGCTAGTGTCATTTATCACACAATGACACTTATAATATGCCCATGAGCTTAATCACAATTTTATGTGTATTTTACCATAAGAAGATCATTGTAAAACTATGTGACCTACTGCAAGCAGACCAGTGTGTGGCCCACATGTTTTACAGTTACCTTAATTCTTGGGTTCACAGTCATGGGCTGCAGCTCCTAAACCTGGTGAAAATTTGATATTCTGTGAATGTGCTCCATGCATCTATTTTAGAGTGCATATTCTCTGGTTCAAATGTCTCTGCGTGTATATTGCTCTGGAAACACTTTCTCAGCTTGCGAGGCATTCTCCAAACACTTTCTGACATAGCCAACATTCCGGGGTATTTGCTGAGGAGCTGTGGCTCCTCTCCCCACCATCCGTTTCCGGCTGCACAGCTGAGTGGCCCAAAGAGGAAAGAGCATCTAGTGGTTTGGAGAATTTAGTTCAGGGGGCCCTGGAGTTCTTTATTTTTAACAGTATGATCAAACAATATTTCTGACAGCACAGGAAATTAGACATAGGCTTATGAAGTGTTTCTTTTGAAAACGGCACAATGCCGGGGTCTAAAGCAATGATTTCTATGCTTCAATCATTAAAAACTAATTTCAGCACCAACTATGTGCTAGGTGCAGTAGGAGACACAAAATTAAGTAATGCTTATCCTCCAAGAATGTACAGCCTATGAGGAGATACAACTTCGGCGTCATTCTTTAGGTGACTGTGTTTGCTGATGAACTTTGGAAATCCACAAGTTCTTTCTTTGGTTTGGTTTGGTAGAAAAGCAGTTTCTGCATTATTTGGAGGTAGAAATCTTTCGCTTCACCAGAATACAAGTTTCTTTCCAATCAGAAGAGCGTGGGTTAGCTGGATCCAATGGTTTTCTGAGGGTGCATCTACATATGTCTGCAGTTTATGAGATCTTTCATCTTAACCTTGATGATAGGAAAGTTCTGTGCCCATCATAGAGGGGACACGGGATGTTCCAAAAGAGTCCTGAGCCAGGAGCCAGAACAACCTGGGTGCTCATCCTGGCTTTGCCATTAATGAGCAAGGTGACCTTTAGCATTTACTTTGATTTCCCAGGGCCTCGGTTATTCCATCTGGAAAAGGAGGATACTCCCATCAATAAGTTCTTAGGTTCTTTTCAGTGAGAAAATTCCATGAGGCTTTTTTCTCTGAGGACACAAATCTCTGGCAAGCCCTCGTCTAGTATCGCTGCCAGGTAAACCTCCTAAGGCTTTATGACTTTGCCATTTTTCAGGTGTTACACATCTTTTCTTTCCCTGAGTTCATCATGGAGCAAGTAAGAAACACGTCACTGATACACACTGAAGTTTTAAACATTGATTTTGGTTGTGCAGTAATGAGAAAATTAACTTTTGTGTATATATAAAAGTTATATAAAAGGATATATATCTCTCTCTTTCTACCATGAAAAAAATAATCAAGTCATTAAGGTAGGAAAATTTAAAGTGAGACTTTTGAGTTTTAGTGTCATTTCTGCCATCTTTTTCCAACCTCCAATTCCAAGACTGATAAACCGTGAAGGTGGTGACAGAGGTCGCACAATGTCCCAATGTCCTTCTGCTCTTAACTAAGGATAAGATCCCCGTCTGCATAATGGAAAAAGTAGTGTTTGTTCATCCTCTATGTTTTAATGATTAATTTCTTAGATATTTGAAAAAGCTGTGATAAAGTTTTTATGAAGAAGAAAGAATGACAAAACATCAAAAACAAAAATAAAAGCCTCTGTGTGTATCCTGCTTTCTGTGTACATGATGGGAAGGAGCTGGGTGTCGGGAACCCTGGTACATTTTGATAAAATGTGGAAGAAATTCAAATATCAGGTCTTAGGAAGATCTATAAATCTTCATTCTGATTAAACAAATATCTGTTCTTCAATTTTAAAAAGATGTATCAAGAAAATTGACCTGAAAATTTTGACATAAAATTTAGGGATAAAGTTCAGTCAAATCTCCAATCAGTTAGCTGTAGAAAGTATGATGATTATATAAGCAGAAAACAGTCACTTCCTGTCCTTACGTTTCAACTGAAAATGGAAAAGAAAATGCCTGAATGTGACAAAGGCTTGGGAATAAAGGCCGGTGTTCTAGAAAGGCAAAAGTTACCACAGAGAGGCAATGACCAGGAAGGTATGCAGCTGAGTTGATTAAAGATGGAATCTAGTGAACAATGAGCAAAGAGTTTTGCAAATCTGTATGTAAGCAATATAAAAGTAAGTTCCAAGCAAATGTTGAAATTAGATCTTGTTTCCAAAGACAGAAGACCCAAAGTAACAGTGGCTTAAACAGGATTTAAATGTTTTCTCTAAACAGTTGTATGACCAGTGCCTCAATCAACGTGAACCCAGGCTCCTTCTACATTGTTGCTCACCATCCTCAAGATGAAGCTTCACCTTATGGACCAAGACAGCTCCTCAAGCCTCCCACTGGCAGCAAGAAGAAAGAAGAGGGAGGAGAACAGCCCCCTCCATGTAGGACACTTTTCAGAAGGGGCAAATACCACTTCCACTTTTCCCTCATTGCCTCGAATTGAGTCATATAGTCACAAGTAGATACATGGCAGGTTGGGATTCTGGTGGAGGTTGGGATTCTTGATTCTGGATGCTTCATGCTCACTTAAACACGGGGGTTCTATTATTGCACAAGAGTGCATCTATGGAGTAAAGAATTTAACCTTGCCCAAGGAGAGGTTGGCCTTTGCCATCAGCTTCTGCTAGGTTTCCATGCTTGATAGGCATGTCTTCGTTTAGACTGGGGGTTGGTCATGGCAGAAAGTCTTTGTGATTTAGGGTGGAGGCTTTGGGTTATGCAGTATTAGTTTAACTTCAAGAGGGGCTCGAGACTGAGATCAGCGGTGTGGGAAATCAGCATTGTTAAATGATGGAGCCGCAATAAAAACTCTGGCCTCAAAGCTTGCGTGAGCTTCCCTGGTTGGCAATGCTCCATGTGCACTGAGTACCACTGTCCAAGGGAGAGGACAATGGAAGCGCCACGTTGGCTACTTTTCTAGACTCTGCCCTATGCACTTCATCCCTTGGTTGATTTTAATCTATATCCCTTTGCTGTAATTGACTGTAACCATGGGTACAACAGTTTTCAGTGAGTTCTGTGAGACTTTCCAGTGAATTATTCAAGCTAAGGGTGGTTTAGCGAATCCTCCAAACTTGTGATTGGTCTCAGAAACGAGAGTGGGTTTTTATGGACTGGGCTCACTCTAACTTCACAGCATCCCGACCATTTCCTGATAATGACACAGGGGAGCCAGAGGAAAAGGCTGCTCATGGCCAGAAGGTCTATGAGTTCCAGGACTTACCTGTCTGCCCTGAAAATGGAGCTACCAATATGGGAAAAACTTGTAACTTAGTCATGACATCCCAGGATGCTGCAACAAAAGATATTCTGCCATCAAAGAGAGGGGAGAATGTTGAAAGAGAAAAGCAAACTTGTCCTTTCAGCCACCCAAATATCTATATGCCTCTTTCCTCCCACATGTAGTACAGATGTTTACCTCTCCCAAGAGCAACAACCTCAAAGTCCCATGCAGCCACATCCTCCAGCTCAAAAACCTGCTCAGAAACCTAGACAGAGCTCTCCAGCAGTCCAGAGGGGCTCCTTGTGGTCAGGAAAAAGAAAAGCTATCTGCTTGGAAATGAGCAATATGCAGGTGCAGTGGGAAAAATGTAGTTACAACGAAAACTCCCATTTGGAAAAGGGGGTCATGGGAAACACCCAGAAGTCCTTGGCCCGTAACAGTGATCAGATTCTTTGGGGACAGGAACGATGAGGGGTCCCTTCTCTGGCAATAGAACAAATTATTTCGTCAGCCCATCTGAATAGCTTTGGCTTTGGAACAAAGCCTCTTGGCCGTTGTCCTCCTGGCCCTGCCCTGCGGGGGCACTTCCTCGTCCCTCATCTTCAAAAGGCAAATCAGAAGTGACATCAGAGGGTACGCCCTTCTTGGGAGCCGAACAGGTATGGGGGCCTAGGAGTTGCTTTGTGGGTTTAGTTACCTGCATTGGTAGGTGGTTTCCTTAACAGTATAATGAATACCCTCACAAACCCAGTAGGCTCCTGATGTGCTTCTTTTTGGTCTGTTCCATTGTAAGATTGCCAGATTCAGCAAATGCTGAGATAACACAGGATTCTCAGTTAAACCTGAATTTCAGATAATAAATAATACTTTATAAAAATATTTGAGACACACTTACTCCCCCCCCAAATTATTTGTTATTTATCTTAAATTCAAATTTAACTGGGCATCCTCTGTTTTAGTTAGCAAGCTTATTCAGTTTTCAAGTAACCAGAGTCCAAATCCTTGCCGAGACATTTTTTTGCCCAACGATTTTGGTCTTTTAGCTACTGGTCTCCATGCCTCCCCATACGCTACCTTTGGGCTATGTCAGATGACGGGCATGGTTGGGAAGATAACACCCATACACTGATGTTTGCCTCTGGGCTGGCTCTCACTGTCTGGCAGAATTCGAAATATGAAACGCATTGTAAAACCTTGAGATATCAGTAAAATTGAATGCCCAGGCTGCCTTTGCGTGGGGTATGGAAGCAGTTGGGTTTTTTAATCCAGCAAGACCCCAAATTACCAATTTATCAGTCAAATTATATCATAGACTCCAGGCAGTGAGGGCTTCCTTGGCAGAGCAATATTCCCCATTCCAGCTGGCTTTCCCCTGAGTTCACCTCTCTCTTGAACTTTGCAGAAAGTGCCAGGAAGCAGCTGACTGTGCCCCAAATTCTAAAATTTTCCAATCTTTTTTTTTTTTTTGTAACGCTCAGCCTTGGTCAGCAGGTAGCATGCCTTCTCAAGCAGCGCTGAGAACATGCCACCAAATATCTCATTGCCACGTGCTAACGGTCATCATTGTTCCTACCTGTAATCTGAGTCCTTGCCATCCATTTGTTAAGTCAGTGCTGCAACTTAGGTTCTGTCACGTACATTTCCCAATTCCAGATTCTGGATTCTGTTGCAAGTGTCAGAAATCACAAAATAACAGTCACTTCAGCAAGTGTATTAGTTTCCTCTTGCTACTGTAACAAATTGCCATAAACTTAGTGGCTGAAAACAACACAAATTTACTCTTTTATAGTTCTAGAGGTCAGAAGTCTGAAATGACATCTCTGAAAATAAGATCAGGGTTTGGTAAAGCTGAGTTCCCTCTGGAGTCTCCAGGGGAGAATGTGTTTCCCAGCCTTTTCCAGTTTCTAGAGGCCGCCTGCATTCCTTGGCTTATGGCTCTTCTTTCCGTTTTCAAGGTGCATCACTCCAACCTTTGCTGCTTCCATCATCACACCTCCTTTCTCTGTCTCTGACATTCCTGCCTCCCTCTTATAAGGACCCTTTTTACATTGGGCCCACCAGATAATCCAGGATGATCTTGTCATCTCAAGATCCTGTTAACCTGAAAAACTTCAGAACGAGTTTATTTAGGAATAACCAAAAGAATTGCAATTGAGGATGTGCATACTGTGGCGAACCATAGGCGGATCCAATCAACAAAGGAGGGGAGCCGCCTTTATAGAAAAAAGAGGGAGTAGGGAGGGGCTGTTCTAAATGAAAGTGTTTTCGAGGAAAGTAACAGTTCAGGGCTGCAAGAGCTGCTCATTGGCTGGGCTGCAGCATTTCTCATTGGCTGGGCTGTTGCCAGGTGGGGAAAGAAATCTTCCTTCAGTAGTAAAGTAGTTTTCCTTCCTGTCAGAGATGCAAGCCGTCAGTCTCTTCCTGTTTGGTGTAATTGATGATATGTGATAGGGGTGTGAGAGCTCCCCCTACAGGCCTTCCCTACTGCAATGTAGTTAAGGTTTCTTTTATTACTTTCTGCAATCCTTAACTTAACCACATCTGCAAAGTCCCTTTGTAAGGTAACATAGTCAGAGTTTCCAGGGATTAGGTCGTAGACATCTTTTTTTTTTGGCAGTGGGGGAAGGGGTTTTATCTGTCTACCATAGCAAGAAAGAAGTTTATTTCTCTCTCGAATAAATGTAGATGGTCAGGGCTGGTATGGAGGGTCCATGGTCATGAAGAGTTCAAACTCTTTCTCCCTTCTCCCTCTTCCATCCTCTGCAAGTTGTCCTACCTCATGGTCCAAGAGGACTACTCAAGCTCTAGGCAGCACACCCAAATTCTAACCAGCAGGGGGAGGAAGGGGAAAAAAGAAGAAATTGCACTCTCACTTTAAAGATACTTCCTGGGAGTTGCACACTTGGCTTCCAATAATGTCCCATTGGCCATTAATTAGTCCCATGGCCACACCTAGTTACAACAGCAACTGAGACATGAAGGAGTTATTCTGGGTGGCCTAAAAAACTGGGGTTTCTGCTACTACAGAGGAAAGGGAGGACATCTATTGGGGAACATCTAGCAGTCCCTCCAAATTTCCTCACTGAATCTCTAAAATTGTTACTGACCTAGGGCTTGCTACCCGATTTGCACAGAAGCTGACACTGGTGCACTGTGGGAAGAAAGGGAAGGTGCATTGAGGGAAGAAAGGCTTTATTGCATAATCGATTGGCAAGAAGACAGGAGGCCAGGCTCTCAAATCTGTCTTGCCCATCCCAGGTATGGGGTAAGCTTTAAAGGATCAAGGAGGGCCCGCAGGTATGTGGAAGTACCAGCAGGATGAGTTTCGAATGGGAGGTTAAAATTTTCTCTTTTGCACATGATCCTGGCTGGCTCACTGCCCCTGAAAAATAGCCTTAACAACCTGTTGTTAAGATGGGGTCAGTTATGGGAGGTTACCGGGAAAAGTACAGTAAGCAGCGGTAAAATTGTTATGTAGATTTAAGTCATTGCCGTCTTCATTGATGAGAGTTTCTAGAGATTTAGAGTCATCTTCTCCTTCCTGAACAAAGAGGGAGGCACCCTTACAATGGAAAGTTTTCTTTTTCTTATTTCTTTTTTACTGAGGTCATATTGTTTTATAACATTGTATAATTTCAGGTGTACGTTATTGTGTATCATTTTCTGGATAGACTGTGTTGTACTCACCACCAATAGTCTAGTTTTTACCTATCACTATACACAATGTGCCCCTTTACCCATTTCTCCCACCTGCCAAACCACTTCCCCTCAGGTAACCACTAATCTGTCTCTCTATTAATGTGTTTGCTTATCTTTCACAAATAAGTGAAATCATATGGTGTTTGTCTTTCTCTGTCTGGCCTATTTCACTTAACATAATACCCTCAAGGTCCACCCATGCTGTTGCAAACAGAACGATTTTGTCTTTTTTATGGCTGAGTAGTATTCTATTGTATATGTATACCGCATCTCCTGTATCCGTTCATCAGTCGATGGGCGCTTGGGTTGCTTCCACTTTTTGGTGGTTGTGAATAATGCTGCAATGAACACAGGGGTGCATAAATCTCTAGAAACTAAATCTTTGTGTTGTTGATTTCATATTCTCTGGATAAATACTTAGTAGTGGGATAGCTGGATTATATGGTATTCCTATTTTTAATTTTTTGAGAAATCGCCATCCTGTTTTCCATAGTGGCTACACCAATTTTCATTCCTACCGGCAGTGTATGAGGGTTCCCTCTTCTCCACATCTCTCCAACATTTGTTATTTCTTGTCTTGTTAATTATAGTCATTCTAACAGGTGTAAGATGCTATCTTGTAGTTTTGATTTGCATTTCCCTAATAATTATTGATGTTGAGCATCTTTTCATGTGCCTGTCAGCTTTCTGTATATCTTCTTTGGAAAAATGTGTGTTCACATCCTCTGCCCAGTTTTTTGTTGGGTTGTTTGTTTTTTTGTTGTTGACTTGTATGAGTTCCTTGCATATTTTGGAAGTTAACTAGTTGTCAGATATATGATTTACAAGTATTTTCTCCCAGTTGGTGGGTTGTCTTGTCGTTTTGTTCATAGTTTCCTTTGGCTTGCGGAAGTTTTTCAGTCTGATGTAGTCCCATTTGTTTATTTTTCTTTTGTTTCCCATGCCTAAGTAGATATGATATTCGAAAAGATGCTGCTAAGATCGATGTCAAAGAGTGTATTGACTATACTTCTAGGAGTTTAATGGTTTCAGGGCTTACATATAAGTCTTTAATCCATTTTGAGTTAATTTTTGTGTATGGTATAAGATAATAGCCTACTTTCACTCTTTTGCAAGTGGCTGTCCACTTTTCTGAACACAATTTATTGAAGAGATTTTCCTCTCTCTATCATGTGTTCTTTGCTCCTTTGTTGAAGATTGGCTCTCCAGAGATGAGTGATTATGCTTCTGGGCTTTCAATGCTGTTACATTCATCTGCATGCCTGTTTTTGTGCTGGTACCATGCTGTTTTGATTACTATAACTTTGTAGTATATTTTGAAGTCAGGGATTGCAATGCCTCCATCTTTGTTCTTTTTTCTCAGGATTGCTTAGGCTATTCAAGGTCTTTTGTTGTTCCATACAAATTTAAGTATTCTTTGTTCTATTTCCATGAAGAGTATGACTGAGATTCTGATTGGGATTGCATTGAATCTATTGATTGCTTTAGATAATATGGACATTTTAACTATGTTTATTCTTCCAATCCACGAGCATGGAATATCTTTCCATTTCTTTATACTTTCTTTGATTTCTTTCAATAATGTCTTATAGTTTTCAGTGTACAGATCTTTCACCTCCTTGGTTAAGTTTATTCCTAGATGCTTTATTCTTTTTGTTGCGATTGTAAATGGGATTGTTTTCTTGACTTCTTTTTCTGCCACTTCATTATTAGTATATAGAAATCCAACTGATTTTGTAAACCGATTTTGTACTCTGCAACTTTGCTGTAGTTGTTGATTATTTCTAATAGTTTTCTGGTGGATTCTTTAAGGTTTTCTATATATAGAATCATGTCATCCACAAACAGCAAGAGTTTTACTTCTTTCTTTCAAGTTTGGATACCCTTTATGTTTTTTTCCTGCCTTATTGCTCTGGCCAAAACCTCCAGTACTAAGCAGAATAAGAGTGTAGAGTGGCACCCTTGTCTTGTTCCTGTTCTCAGACGGATGGCTTTCAGTTTTTCACCGTTAAGTATGCTTTTGGCTGTGGGTTTGCCATATATGGCTTTTATTATGTAGAGGTACTTTCCTTCTATACCCATTTTGTTGAGAGTTTTTATCACAAATGGATGTTGGATCTTGTCAAATGCTTTCTCTGTGTCTATTGAGATGATCAAATGATTTTTCCCCCTCATTTTGTTAATGTGGTGTATCACACTGATTGATTTGTGAATGTTGAACCATCCCTGCATCCCTGGTATAAGTTCCACTTGATCATGGTATACAATCCTTTTAATGTATTGCTGTACTCAATTTGCCAATATTTTGTTGAGGATTTTTGCATCTATGTTCATCAGTGATATTGGCCTGTAATTTTCCTTATTTTTGTTGTCCTTGTCTGGTTTTGGTATCAGGGTGATGTTGGCCTCATAGAATGAGTTGGGCAATGTTCTGTCTTCTTCAGTTTTTTTTAATAGTTTGAGAAGGCTAGGGATTAAATCTTCTTTGAATGTTTGGTAGAATTCTCCAGAGAAGCCATCTGCTCCTGGACTTTTGTTTTTTGGGAGGTTTATTTATTTATTTATTTTTGCTGAGGAAGATTCACCCTGAGCTAACATTTGTTGCCAATCTTGCTCTTTTTGCTTGAAGAAGATTCGCCCTTAGCTATCATCTGTGCCATTCTTCCTCTATTTTGTATTTGGGTTACCCAACAGCATGGCCACCATGAGTGGTGTAGGTCCACGCCAGCGAACCAGATCTGGGCTGCCAAAGTGGAGCACACTGAACTTAACCATTTGGCCATGGGGCCAGCCCCTGGGAGATTTTTGATTACTGTTTCAATCACTTTACTTATGATTGATCTATTCAGATTCTCTGTTTCTTCTTGATTCAGTTTTGGGAAGTTGTATGAGTCTAAGAATTTATCCCTTTCTTCTAGGTTGTTCAATTTGTTGGCATACAGGTTTCCATAGTATTCTCTTGTCATCCTTTGTATTTCTGTTGTGTCTAATGTAATTTCTCCTCTTTAATTTTAAATTTTATTTATTTGAGACTTCTCTCTTTTTTTCTTAGTGAGTCTGGCTAAGAGTTTGTCACTTTTGTTTCTCTTTTCAAAGAAACAGCTCCTAGTTTCATTGATCTTCTCTCTGGTTTTATTGGTCTCTATTTCATTTATTTCTGCTCTAATTTTTATTATTTCCTTCTTTCTGCTGACTTTGGGATTTGTTTGTTTTTCTTTTCCTGGTTCTTTTAGGTGTAGTTTAACATTACTTATTTGAGATTTTTCTTGTTTGTTGAAGTAGGTTTGTATTGCTATAAATTTCCCTCTTAGTACCATTTTTGCTGCAACCCATAAGAGTTGGTATGTTGTGTTTTGATTTACACTTGCCTCCAGGTATTTTTTTTTTATTTCCCCTTTGATTTCTTCATTGATCCTATGGTTGTTTAGTAGCATGTTGTTTAGTCTCCATATATTTGTGACTTTCCCAACCTTTTTCTTGTAGTTGTTTTCTAGTTTCAAAGCATTGTGGTCAGAAAAGATGCTTGAGCTGATTTCAATCTTCTTAAATTTATTGAGACTTGCCTTGTTTCCCAACATATGGTCTACCTTGAGAATGTTCCATGTGCACTTGAGAAGAATGTGTATTCTGCTATTTTTGGAATGTTCTATATATATTAAGTCCCTCTGGTCTAGTATTTCATGTAAAGCCACTGTTTCCTTCTTGACACTGTCTGGATGGTCTATCCATTGAGGTATGTGGGATGGTGTGAGTTTCCCTACTATTATTGTGTTGCTGTCAACTTATCCCTTTAGATATGTTAATAGTTGCTTTATATACTTCGGTGCTCCTGTGTTAGGTGCATATATATTCATAAGTTTTATGTCCTTTTGGTGGCATGTCTCTTTTATCAATATATACTTCCCCTCTTTGTCTCTCATTGTCTTTTTTATCTTGAAGTCTGCTTTGTCTGATATAAGCATGGCTACACCTGCTTTCTTTTGCTTGCCATTTGGTTGGAGTATCATCTTCCATCCCTTCACTCTGAGCCTCTGTTTGTCTTTAGAGCTGAGGTGTGTTTCTTGGAGCTAGCATATTTTTGGGTCTTGTTTTTGTTTTGTTTTGTTTTTGCTGAGGAAGATTTGCCCCGGGTTAACATCTGTCTTCCTCTACTTTGCATGTGGGATGCTGCCATAGCATGGCTGACGAGTGATGCCGGTCTTTTCCCAGGATCCAAACCTGCAAACCTGGGCTTCCAAAGCAGAGTGCACTGAACTTTAACCACTATGCCATGGGGCTGGCCCCTGGGCCTTGTTTTTTAACCTGTCTAGCCACCACTCTTTTTCTTTTGATTGGAGAATTCAATCCATTTACACTTAGAGTGATTATTGCTAAATGAGAGCTTAATACTGTCATTTTACCTCTTGTTTCCCATTTGTTCTATATTTCCATTTTTTTCCCCCATGTAATTCTGACTGCCATTTCAGTTTGGTGGTTTTCTGTGATGATATTCTTAGTTGTCTCTTTATTTTTGATTTGTGACTCTGCTCCGATTTTTTGTTAGGTGGTTACCATAAGGTTTGTATAAAAGATCTCATAGATGAGATAGTCCGTTTTCTGATAGCCTCTTATCTCCATTAGCCATCCTTTTCGTCTTCCCCTTCTGTGCTATTGTTGTCACAAATTGTTTTTGTTGTTGTTGTGAGTTTGTGACTAAACTGAAGTGTTTATAGTTATTTTTGATGCTTTCCTTTCCTTTGTCTTTTATGTTATATTTAAGTTTTTTCTAACCTATTCTGATATAGAGCTGCAATTTTTCTGATTCTACCTATTTATCTCCTTGCTCAAGGTTTTGTAAACCTTTCCTTTTTAGTTTCATATAGGAGGGCTCTTTTCAATGTTTACTGTAAGGCAGGCATAGTGGTGATGAACTCTCTCAACTTTTGTTCATCTGGGAAAGCTTTTATTTCTCCATCATATCTGAAGGATAGTTTCACAAGATAGAATATTCCTGGCTGAAAGGTTTTGTCTATCGCTATTTTGAACAGATCATTCTATTGTCTCTCATCCTGTAAGGTTTCTGCTGAGAAATCTAATGAAAATCTGATAGGGGTTCCTTTGTAGGTTATTCTTTTCTGCCTTGCTGCCCTTAAAATTTTTTCTTTGTTGTTGACTTTTGCCAGTTTTAATATATGGCTTGGAGAAGGTCTTTTTGTGTTGATATAATTAAGAGTGCTATTGGCTTCATGTAGTTGTAAGCCCAGTGTCTTACTTGGGAAGTTCTCAGCTATTATCTCTTTGAACAAGCTCTCTGCTCCTTTCTCCCTCACTTCTCCCTCTGGAATTCCTATAATCCTTATGTTGCTTTCCCCAGTTGAGTTGGATATTTCTTGAAGAATTTCTTCATTTTTGAGAAATCTTAGTTCTCTCTCCTCCTCCACCTGAAGCATTTTATATATTTTATATATTTCTATCCTCTAAATCACTAACTCTCCTCCATAATGTCAGCTCTATTTTTTTATGGATTGTAGATTATGTTTTAATCTCATTAATTGTGTTATTCATTTCTAGAATTTATGTTTAGATTTTTTTGGAATTTCAATCTCTTTGGTGAAGTAGTTCTCCTGCTCGTTAATTTTATTCCTGAGCTCATTGAACTATCTTTCTAAGTTTTTCTTGTAACTCATTGAGGTTCTTTATAACAACTATCTTGAATTCTCTGTCATTTAGATTGTAAATTTCCATGAATTCAGGACTGGTTCCTCGGGACTTGTCATTTTCCTTCTACTCTGAAGTGTTACCATAGTTCTTCATGGTGTTTGATGAATTGATCCTTTGCCAGTGCTTTTGTGGTAGTATCAGGCTGCATATTCCACCTGCCACTGCTGGAGGTGGGGGTGGGGGGAGCAGGAGCTGTGTTTTCTGATCCCATCCCATCTGCTGGAAGTTGTGCCAGAGGGCTTCTCTGTGTTAACGTGCTGGCCACAGCTACTTGGCAGGTCACACATGCACTCACAGGCAGGGCCTCTGTGCTCCACGGGTGTGTCACTCTGGTGTGGGACCAATGCACTCAGCAGGGGACCTGCTGAGCTGGTATGCTAGGTGGAAGGTGAAGGGCATGTTCTTTCACACACAGACAGGCTCTGCATTCTTGGGCATTTTGGCTGAGCTGCTGTACTTGGTGGGGGCTCCTTCATTGGGGCTGAGCTGCACCCCTCAGTGGGGAGTGTTCCCAAGGGTGTGGACACAGTGGCACAGTGGGCACTCCTGCAGACCAGGCTACTGCTCCGAAAGCCTTCATGCACATTTTAAAGGCTTTAGTACATATTGCCAAATTTCTTTCTACCTGTGCTGTACCATTCACATTGCTAACATCAATGAAGGCAAACGTTTTACCACATATCTGCCAATATTGAGTATGTTTTGCTAATTTAACATGTGAAATGGAATAGTCTTACTAGTATTTTTTTTGAAATTAAACATTTTTCCAAATGTCTGCTTACTACTTAATTTCCCCTTTTGCAAATGTTATTCTTTTCTTGTGTCTTAGAGTTCTTCTCATAGTTTTGAATGTTATCCCCTCTGGCAGTCAGAATTCTAAAATGACCCTCAAAGACCTTCATTCTTGTATAACTCCCTCTCTTTTGAGTGTGGGTGGAAACTGTAAATATGATGAAATATCACTTACAAGATTATGTTATGTTATGTGGCATGGTTAACCTTAAAATAGGGAGATTTTCCAGGTGGGCCTAATCTAATATCATAAGCCCTTTAAAAGTAGAAAATTTTCTTCAGGTAGTCTCAGAAAGGGAATTCAGAGTGATTCAAAGCATGACAAGGATTCAATGTACCATTGCTGGCTTTGAAGATAGAGGAGTCCCCATGAAAGGACCTGAGAGAGATCTCCAAGAGCTGAGAATGGTCCCTGCTGATAGTCCTACAACCACGAGGAACTGAATTCTGCCAATAACCAGAGTAAGCATGGAAGTAGATGCTTCCAGAGCCTCCAGATAATAGCTCAGCCTGGCATACACCTGGATTTCAACCTGTGCAACCCTAAGAAGAGAAGCCACCAAGTGGGTTGGGCCCCCCAGCCTTATGACTGACAGAACTTTGAGCTAGTATATGTGTGTCGCTTCAAGTCCCTAAGTGTGTGGTAATTTGTCATACAGCTTTAGAAAACTAATATATTCCCTATAATTAAGATGTGATCTTTGCTTGTCATGTTTGTTGCATATCTTCCCCATTATGTTCTTTCCTTTTTATTACGGGTTTTCTCCCTTCATGCACAGTAAAAATTTATATATATTAAATTCATTCTCTTTTTTCTTTCTGATATTTTTCTATCAATTAATCTTCAGTTAGAAAGTCTTCCACATCTACCCAACCCCATTGAAGTTTTCCAGATTCAATTGAATCTTCTCTCTCTTTTGTGTGGTTTAATTTTTTAAATTAAAAATTTTTTTTTTTTACTTAACTAAAACATTTACATGGTTCCAAGGTCAAAATGCTGTGGCATGATACATTCAGAGAAGTCTGGCTTCCATCTCTGTCTCCCTTACACTGTTCTGTCTTTTCTCTTTATTGAAGTTAAACGTGATTTGGTCACCTTTCCTACATCACAAGCCATCTCAAAACATAGTGGCTTAAAACAATAGTGATTTTATTATTTCCCGCAGTCCCGGAGTCCTGAGGCTCCACTGAGTGGTTCTTCTGCTGGTCTTGCTTTGTGTCGTTCATGTGGCTGCAGTCAGATGGCAGAGCGGGTAGAACATCTGAGATGACTTCATTCATGTGTTGGACCCTTGGAGGCAATGGCAGGAAGGCTGGTCTTAGAGCCTGCGGGTTCCTTTTAGCCCCTCAATATGGTCTGTCCAGTAGGGTCTCAGGGCTTCTTACATGGTTCTCAGAGCTCCCGAAGTGCAAAAGCAACAGTTGTCAGGCCCTTTTAAGCTTCAGGCCCAGAACTGCTTCCACATGCTATTGGTTAAAGCAAGTCACATGTGCTGATATCTGTACTGCATTCTATTGGTTAAAGCGAGTCACATGTGCTGATATCTGTACCACATGCTATTGGTTAAAGCGAGTCACACATGCATCATGATATCTGTACAACATGGCCCAGGCTCCTCCTTTCCCCACTTGCTCATTTCTTGTTGGGACTTTTTCTGGCTATTCCTGCTTACTTATTATTCCAAATAAACTTTATAATCAACCTGCCTGGCTCCAGGAATAAAGAGAAGATGATAGCTTTATTGGTATTGCTTTAAATTTATAAATTAAGTAGGAGAAAATTAACATGTTGGTGATGTTGAACCTTCCCATCCACGCACGTGGCACACTTTTCCTTCCTTTCATGTCCACTGTTAGATATTCTGCCAGGCTTCAGTAGTTTTTCTCACACAGGTTTTTCACATCTTCCATTAAGTCTATGCTTAACTTGTTCTATTATTTCCTGAACTTTTTAATGTAACTAGGCATTTGGGGGGCTAAGGGGATTTATGGTATGATAGCAAAATCTAAATGAATTTTTCTTCTAAATATCAAGCTGCTTAGTCTAATATCGTTTACTGAATAATCCTCTGTTCTCTACAAATTTGTGATAACACTTTTTACCATATATTAAAATCTCATATACTAATATATTGGGATCTGTTCTGAGTTATTCTGTCCAATTGATCTTATGCCAAAATGATGCTGTTTTAAATCAAAGCTTTACTACATCTGATGCCTAACAGAGCTCTTTTCTCTACAATTAATTTTTTAAAAAGATATGTCAGGGGCCAGCACTGTGGCTGAGGGGTTAAGTTCACATGCTCGACTTCGGTAGCCCAGGGTTTTGCTGGTTCAGATCCTGGGCACAGACCTAGCACCATTTATCAAGCCATGTTGAGGTAGCATCCCATATAGCAGAGCCAGAAGGACCTACAACTAGACTATACAACTATGTACTGGAGGGCTTTGGGGAGAAGAAAGGGGAAAAAAATGATTGGCAACAGATGTTAGCTCAGGTGCCAATCTTTAAAAAAAAAAAAAAGATATGTCATTTTTTAACATTCCATTATTTTTTCAGAAGAATTTTCATATAATTTCATTAAATTTTCTCAGTAAAAATTATATGGAGAGGAATTAATTAAGCCTAAAAATTAATTTTATAAGACTGGATATTTTAAAGTATTTATATTTCCTATTCAGAAACACTGTACATCTCTCTATTTTTCATATTTCATATTTCTTAATTCAGCCTTATAGCTTTACTCACATAACTCAAACCTATATTACATTCAAATTACTCCAAGCATTTTATATTTTTATTGTATGCTATTGAGCATACAATCCCTATTTTCATTTTATTTTCTGGCTGGTTGTTGCTGTTAAATAGAAATGCTTATTGATTTTTGTACATGTAGCTGTTCTAAAATTTACAGGCACAACACATAAATGGCCAAAAAAGTAACGGTCTTCATTTCTCTATAAATTAACCCAGTTTAGCTCTCCAGCAACCATTTCTGCTGAGGGTGGGGGAAAAAATCCATTTTACTATTCTGTTGGAACTCAAGTGATAGTGTTTAACATTCTCTTTTTGCATCCCCATTCTCCTTCTTGCCTTCTCCTTGAAGTATTCTACCTGGGATGGGGAGAAGCACATGGTTGCAAAATGCCATTCACCATGGCCAAGGTCCCAGCTGGAGTAATTTGCAGTCCCATTTCAGCACAGGCAACACCACGCTAGTGGGATTGCTAGAGGACGCTTGAGCTCTCCTCACGGCTGACTCAGCCTGCAACTCACTCTTGCCGGATCTTCTGGTCCTCTGCTCCTTCACTCTGGCTCAGTCTCTTTGAGTTTTCTATCCTTTCCTATAGCCCTTTCCATCCCCATCCCTGTCCCTAAGTGGGATGTTGACTGCAGAGGACAGGCAGGCAGATCCCACCCCGCCCCCCCAGGATCTATTTTGCTCTATTCTCTTTGCATACCCCTTCCCCTAGACAGACACATTTCATATCTTTGGGAAAGTGCTCTTTATCACACATTTTGTGATTCAGGGTATAAATTTGATGCAGGGAGAGTTGGGGGAGCACCTTCTAGGAATTACAAGGCATAAAAAATACTTGAGCTGGGGCCAGCCTGTGGCCAAGTGGTTAAGTTTGCACGCTCTGCTAAATGGTTTTGCAGTTTGGATCCTGGGTGCAGATATGGCACTGCTCATCAAGCCATGGTGAGGCGGCGTCCCACGTGCCACAACTAGAAGGACTCACAACTAAAAATATACATCTATGTACTGGGGGGCTTTGGGGAGAAAAAAGGAAAAATAAAATCTTAAAGAAAATACTTGAGGAAATATTTCAAAAATATTATCCTACTGCATATGTTTACCTTGTCTCCTTCTATTATGGAATGAAAACGTACAGAAAAGTAGAGACGTAGTTCAATAGAGCTCCATATCCCCATTGACCAGTGTCAATAATTATCAACATCTGTTTCGCCCATCGCCCTGCCCCAAACACAACTCCTCCCGTCTTCTTCCTTCTCCCCACTCCTCCCGGAGCTATTTTAAAGAAAATACCAGATATCATATAGTTGGGCTCTGACCAAATTTTTAAACTCTTTTTCTAGCAATTTTTCAGAGGATTCTTCCTTTGGCTGTATCCTATTGGTTTTGGTACGAAGCATTTACACTTTGGTTATTGCATTTTTATTTGCTCCTCGACCTAATATATTCAGGAAAGTATGTCTTAATCTCCAAGTAGTTAAACTTTTGATGGTTAAAGTATCTGGACTATACTTAGTTAATTGAATTTGAGATTTTCTTTGTGGCCTACCATGCAATCAATGCTTAGAAATGCATCATAGACACTTGAAAAGGTAAATTCCCTGTGATTCTATCTTGTTTGTTAATTATAACTCTTAATTATTTTATGAAAATGCACTGTCTTTATTTTTTATCCAGTTAATCTCTGATAGACTGTGTTGTGTAAAATCTTCTACTAACTATATCTGTCCATTTATCTTTATATGTCTAAATAACATATTATCGTATATATTATGTATATTGTATATATATAATTCTATATATTTTGTTGCATATGTTACACGTTGAATTGTGTTCCCACCAAATTCATATGTTGAGGTTCTAACCCCCAATACCTCAGAATGTGACAGTATTTGGAAATAGGGTCTTTACAAAGATAATCAAGTTAAAACAAGGTCATTAGTGTGGGTCTTAATACAATATGACTGGTGTCTTTACAAAATGGGAAAATTTGGAGACAGACCCACAAAGAAGGAGAATGTCATGTGAAGATGAAGACATGTAAAAAGAAGACAGTGTGAAGAGACTTGAGGGGTTAGGGGAATGGCCATCTTCAAGGCAAGGAGAGAGAGCTGGAACGGAACCTTCCCTCAGAACCTTCAAAAGGAACCAACCCCACTGACACCTTGTTTTCAGACTTCAGTCTCCAGAACTGTGAGAGAATAATTTCCGTTGTTTCAAGCTGTGTAGTTTGTGCCACTTTGTTACAACAGCCCGAGGACACTAATACACTATACTATTCTGCCATGGTTTTTTACTGTGTCTTCACTATCAATTGATAAAATGATCCCATTCTTTTCTTTGGAATCGCCTTTGACTGTGACATTGTACCTCTGCCTGCTTTTCACATTTAGTTGGCAGTCCTTTGCCCAGCCTCTTAATGACAATCACGTGCCCCCTTACTCTAAGCCCAGGTGATTGATGTGCACACCTGTGTAGCATGGAGATTGGTGATTGCCTATGCGAGCTCTGGAATCCACATGGGTGGCTGCCACTTAGTCACTATGTGGCCTTGGACAAGGACATCACTCTTTTGGTGCCTCAGTTTTTCCCTTTCGTAAGATGAGGCAATAGTAATTGTTCTTCTCTCATGAGATTGTTATGAGGATGGAATAGGTTAATGCATTTAAAGTACTTAAAACAGTGCTCGGCCCACAGCACCTATTTGGTAAATACATGAGCTGTTATGAAGCCCGTCAATTCCCTGTAATGAAGATACTGAGATCATTTTACAGATGAGGAAACTGAGCCTCAGAGAAGTTGAGTCAGGAAACTAGTGTGACAAGACTGTTGCAGGTTGGCCTGCTGGGAGGCGGGCTCTGAGATGGAGGTACAGAAAGCAGATTAAGGGGTGCTCTCCAGATGAACAGGTATGGAGGGATAGGGGTGAGGGTGCAGGATTGGGTTGGGCAGAGGGAAAAGTTGAATGATGCGATCACAACAGAGGCTCCCCATCCAACGGGAGCAGAGCAGGCTAAAATACATCGACAAATTGTGTGATGCTCCCTTCCAAAGCCAGAGCTGAGTACCCCTACCCTCCAGTGTGGGCTGGATTTAGTGACTCTTTTCTAACGAACAGAAGAGAAGTGAATGTGAGAATTCAGAGCCTAGGTCATACAAAGCACTGAAGCTACCGGCTTACTCTCCCCCTGGGATTGCCTGGTCTGGAAGAAGTTAGCTGCCATGCTGTGAGGCCTCTCAAGCAGCCTGTGGAGAGTGCCACATGGTGAGGAACCAAGGCCTCCAGCCAACAGCCACTTGACGGAGGTATCTTGGAAGAGGATTCTCCAGCCCCAGTCAAGCCTTCAGATGACTGTGGCCCTGTCTAACATCTTGACTGCAACCACCTGAGACCTTGAGCCAGAACCACCCAGTGAAGCCATTCCTGAGTTCCTGATCCATAGACACTATACCATAAATGTCTGTTGTTTTGAACTACTAATTGTTGGGGGTAGTTTGTTATGCAGCAATAGATAACTAATATAGGGAGCTTTGGAAGTGGAATTGTCTTTTAGAGTTGTCCCAAACTGGGGTGAGGGGAAGAGGTCTTTATGTCCCAAATTGACTAGCTATTAGATTTGGGCTGTCCCTTGCAAAAGGGACCATGACTTTGGGCAGAGCAGTTTTATTGAGCTGGGGGCAAGTTTTGAAGCGTGACTTAGCTGAGAGCTGTTGAGACTAATACTCTGAGCAGCTCAGGGAACATGTCCTTCAGTCCTGAAAGAAGGGTCTGGGCAGAGCATCACAGCATCCACTAAAAGACATTTAGTAGGACCTCTCCTATTGTCCCAGAATGGAAACTAGGCTCACAGCTAAAAACAACAGGCATACTATCCCATCTTCTAATGAAAGATGCCTACAGTGGGGCCAGACATTTTCCCCAGGGCTTAACAAAAAGCTATAGATCTAGCCCCACTTCCACCAAATACTTTCCTGATCCTCCTCTCAGTCTATAAAGGAAAGCAGGGGAAGGAATGAAAGGAGGCAGTTGGCCTTGTGGAGAGTATAGTGTTTCTGGTGGGAAGTGACGCAGAGGGGGAGGCAGTAAAATAATCTCTCCTGGGTATCAGTGGGGCCTCCTGGAAGGGGAGGCTGGTGTTCCATTCCCTGCTTGCAAATCTGACTAGTCAGCATTCTTGCTGATTCACCCTGTGTATTTCAGGAGGGAACAAGAAGATTGAAGAGACAAGGCAGGGTGGAGAAGAGAGGGTATGAGGCAGCCTCCAGAAGCCCTTTAGTGTGGCAACGATGTGTGTTTCTCATGGGTCAGGTGGACTCTGTGGAAGATAAATGGTCTTGAGCTGTCTTGCTGGACCCTCATCCAGGAGACTGGGTGTACTGCTGGGTGCTGGCAGTAGAGTGATGGAAAAGAGCAAGCTGGAGGTAGAACTCCCATGGAAAAGTACGGAGGGGAAGGCCCACTGGGCCTTCCCATATGTGCCCCTGAAAGGAGTTTCAAACAAGGGCCAGTTATCCGGAGAAGTAAGGAACCACTAAGAGAGAATTCCAGCAGTGGCTTGTTAAGAGATTCTCGTCTCAACACAGATGCCAGGCCTTGAAGAATGTTGAGGAAGTGTCTGAGAGTCAGAACCAGGACCTGTACCTTCCCACCCCCACTAAGGATCTAGGGCCCCAGTCAAGCCATAAGATTGACACTTTGACATGGTCTGATTTTTAGAAACTGAAATTGACCAGAAAGTTATAGTGTCACCTAAGTGTGGTTAAGGGACAGAAAAGATTCCAAAGAGCAGTGCCTGGAGAAAACTGGACTGTTCCATGTTTGGAAGTCATTACACTGGGCTGACTCAACAGATTACATTGATAATTGCTGGAACTAAAGCTCTGCGCACTGCATCAGCATTCCATAAAGATTGTGTACAACCTACAAAGATGGGTAAAATATGGCATACCTGTCCCGGAGGAACAGGAATGTTCTGCTGTAAAGTAAGTATAAAGCGGGTTTGCTGAAGCTACAAAGTCCAGAATGTGGACCCGTGTAAAGGGTTTCTTCTCCTGTTTCCCTGCATCGTCTACTGAAATTCGTATCTTACCACGTGAAAATGACGGGTGAGTCTAGTAGAGAGGGATCCACTCCTTGAATCGCAAATAGACTAGACCGTGATTAAGTCCCTAAAGAATTGTTCTAGAATTGCTGAGTTTGAGTTGCCAGGAAGATATCCAAGACAGAGACGGAAGGCCTGAGGGTAGAGGGCAGCTGAAAACTAAGACCTGAATATTGGGAAACACCACATGTAGCAACCTTCAAAAGCAATTGCAGCTACAGCACCATCACTGTTGCCCTATAAAATACCTTACATTCTCAAGAGGAAAGCCTTCGTAATGCTAACTCATGAAATCACTTTACGGAGAATTTCTGCTGTAATCCTAAAAGTAATGCACTTTGGAAAACAGATATCAGAACGAAGGAATTTGAAAAAAAAAGCATTTCTTCACTGCATTAACTTATGTATGAAAGTAATGCAATGTTACCTATTTATTGAAAAAGTCCGTTTAAAACATTTACAAGAGACTTTATTTCAACAAACGTAGTACTGTCTTGCTGCCCTGCTTGGAGAGTCCTCCAAAACATGGTATCTGTCTTACGTCTAGTTCAGGCAGCTCCGTTTCGGCTTCAGGGTTTGCATCCGCGCGCACTGCCGGGAATCAGGGCCTGCGGGCCGCGCCTTCCCACGTTCTGCCCACGATCATGAATATTCAACACCCGTCCGCGGTGCGCGCCGGGGGAGTACCCACAAGCCCTCGCGCCCCGCGGAGGCGGGCGGCTGGTGACCCGGCACCGCGGCTCGGAGTGGGGCGAGGTCACCGCGCTCCCTGAGACCTTGGCCCCCGGCCCGGCGGCAGGGGCGGGGCAGCCGAGCCGCCCGCCAATCGGCGCTTTGCAGGCCGGCAGCGCGGGGCCGCGGGGAGGGCAGGGAGTGCCGCCAAGCCGAGGACGGACACAGGGCGCCCCGTCTTCAGAAGCCCTGGGAGAAAGTGGAGGAGGACTAGCGACGAGGAGAGGAAGAAGACTGGGGAGGGGACGCCGGTCCCAGTTACCACGGCCGTAAAGCCGACTCTAGAACAGCGGCGGGAGGCTCAGCTTTCCTGCGCAGGCAGCATCCGCGCGCGGCCCCGGCCCCGCCCCCGGCCGCGGTGCTCGCCGGGAGAGCCGAGTTCCCCTTCCCTCTACAAAACGGGCGAGAAGGAAGGCATTTCCGGCGTCGTGACGCTCTTTTTGCGGAAGGGGTGGGGCTAGTCTGGGGCCACGCCCCTCACGCCCGGCGGGGGCGGGCCGAAGAGTGACAGCCCCTCAGCCCGCGCTAAGGCCCGCCCCTGCGCCGGAAGGAGGAAGGCGGGGGAGTCGAGCCTGCGTAAGGCGCGAGGTCACGTGATGCAACTGCCGGCGGAGAGGAGAAAGGGGCGGGGCCGGGTCGGAGGGGTGGGGCGGCCCTCTTTCCCCTCAGGTCACGCGAGGCAGGAAGTGGCGCCCGCAGCGAAGTAGTTGAGATGGGGACCTCCCTGGACATTAAGATTAAAAGAGCGAACAAGGTTTATCACGCCGGGGTAAGTGGGGTGGCGGGGCCAGCACGTTCTGTCGTCTCCGGGGCCCCGCGCAGTGCTGCGTGTCCCTGGGCGGGGCAGGGGCGCTCCGCCAGGTGCGTCCCGCCAGGTGCGTCCCGCGCGCGGCCGGCTGTCCTACGGAGGGTCCCCGACGGAGTCGCCGCGGCATCCGGGGGCGTGCGGGGCCGAGGGGCCGGCGCCGGGGCTGCAGCGCTAACCGGCTCCTTGAACGTCTGGCTCGGCCCGGGTCCGGGTTTGAGCTGAGCGCTGAGGGCGGAGCAGCTCGGTGACCACACGCCCCGCCCCCTCCCCCTCAGATGACTGCAGGGCTCTGTGACCGGAAGGCAGACTCACCTGGAAAGCAGAAATGTGCACTTCAGGCCGTGGTCAGCTCTAACGCTGTGCAGAAGTTACTCGTTTCTCTGGTTTTGTTCTTTGACGAACATACAGAAGGAATGGCATGTTAAAACGCAAGTCCAAAAAAATGAAAATGTTAACTATGCCGTTAACAGGTTTTGCACCACTGGCCAATCGCTTAACCTCCTCGGGCCTCAGTTTCTTTATTTGCAAAATGAGGGTGGTGCAAGGTTCCTGTAACTCGGAGAAGGTCAGCCTTTACGTCAGAATCAGTCACCCTGGGGAATTTTAAATGGGGTTGCCCGGGTCCCAGTGCTAGAGATAGCAGGGATTCTAGTGTGCAGCCAGGTTTGAAATCACGGCTAGCTCTCATACTCTGTGAAATAGCATTGAGAGTAGTGGTTGGTCACATAAACGCAGAGCAGTCTCAAACGGGGTAGAGTACCAGGCAAAGAGCATGAATGGATGCTAAAATCTTTGGGTGCAAGAAGGTTGGGGAAACCTGATATTTACACAGACTCAAATGACCACCTTCCAGATTATTAATTACAAAAGGAAAAAACTACCTTCATAGTGGAGGAATGTGGTAGTCACCACGCTAAGCAAGACAACAGTGACCACCACCGTACCGTCACCACTAAAAGACTAACTGACAGTATATTCTGGCATAATGATAGAGGGTTCCAGCATGGTGCACTGAGAAGGGCACTGCTCACCTACGTGCTATTCCTGCCAAAAATGTTTAACCTAAATCAATTCATAAGGAAACAAGCATATCCAAATTGAGCACATTCTGTGAAATGATTGGCCTGGATTCTTCAAAAATGTCAATGGCCTGGAAAAAAGGGGAAGTTTTCTAGATTAAAAGAGACTAAAGGGATATGACAACCAAATACAATGCAGAGTTTTTGATATATAGGAGTATATTAAATAATAGATTTGTATTGGTGTCAAATTTCCCAAGTGTGGTATTCGTATTTTGCTTGTGTAGGAGAGTACTTCACATACTCAAGTATTTAGGAGTGAAGTGTCACAATAACTAAATTTTAAACCATCTTGCCGTAAACTGTGTGTATGTGTGTGTGCACATGTGAGGGGAAGAGAGAAAGCAAATGTGGTAAAACATTAATAATTAGTGACTCTAATTGAAAGTTATATGGGTCTACTTTGTTGCTTTTTTTTTAATTCACAGCTTTATTGAGATCTAATTCAAATACCAGAAAATTCATCCTTTGTAGAATTCACTGGTTTTAATATGTTCAAAAAGTTGTGCAGCTATCACCACCATCTAATTTAGAACATTTTCATCACCCCAAAAAGAAACTGTGTATCCATTGGCAGTCACTCCTCATTCCCCCTCTGTCTCAGCCCCTGGCAATCACAGATTTACTTTCTGTCTCTATGGATTTGTCTATTCTGGACATTTCATACGAATGGGATAATTCATAATTCATTTATAATGAATCGTAAATTATAGAAGTTGAATCATACAATTTGTGGCCTTTTGTGGCTGGCTTCTATGACTTAGCATAGTTTTCAATATTCATACATGTTGTAGCATGTATCAGTACCTTCTTCCTTTTTATGTCTGAATAATATTCCATTGTATGGCTATGGCACATTTTATTTATCCATTGATTTGTTGATGGACATTTTGGTGATTTTCACTTTTTGGCTATTGTGAATAATGCTGCTGTGAATGTTGTAGTACAAGTTTTTGTGTGAACATATGTTTTCATTTCTCTTGGATATATATTGAGGAGTGGAATTGCTGAGTGATACGGCAACTTTGTGTTTAACTTTTTGAAGACCCACCAAATTGTTTTCCAAAGCATCTGCACCACTTTATGTTCCAGCGGCAGTGTATGAGGGTTCCAGTGTCTCCTCTACTTTGTATTCTCATAATTTTCTGTAGCTCGGAAGATATCAAAATGAGAATTGGGCGAGGCAGGAGACTATATACATTTTGCTTTAATACTCGTTATTTCATTGAAAAGTTAGCACATTCCATTCAGAGATATTACTCCAGCTGAGATGTTTTCTGGGGTTTTAAATGTGGCACAAGTAATGAAAAGTACATTTAGAAAAGATGCAGTAAATGGAATCATAAGTTGTCCCAGGTGATGTCTTACACAACTAGGACCACTCCTCGTGGGTGGTGGAGTTGAATGTGGTGTCAGCTCTGCGCATCAATTGCCTTGGTGCCGTAATCAGGAACAGAATCCGTGGTGATTGGCTTATGGCTATGTTTCTCAATCTTCCAGTTACTTTTACACTTAATGCATTTTACACTAACGCAATTGCACTAAATGCGTTTTAAAAGGAGACCTTATATGGCGATTGTAAAAGAAAAAACATTGAAACTTTTCCTAAATAGATGGTTACTATATATTTTTTAAAAGCCTCCCCAAAAGTTATCAAACCTATAAATCTAATCAATTGACAAAAATACATACCTGGACATATGTGCCCGTGACTCATGTGTTGGACTTGATGATCTGTGACTCAGGATAGGTGGAATAGGTGGCCACCACTGTCCAGGCTGTTTCCTAAGCTCCCGGTGGTGGGACCCTTGCTGGCTAATTGCTTGATGAGGTCTCAGGGCCTGTGGACAGTGCATGTTTCAAGCGTAGTTTGCACCGTGGTTGTGTGAGGGGTGGCCTCTCTTTCCCACCGGTGGAACTAATAACATACAAGTTTTCACTTTTCTCTATACATCTCAACAGCATTGGTAAAGCTTCAGTTACTAAAGATTTGACTCATCTGTCATCCTGCGAGAACACAGTACCTGTAATTATGGTTTGCTTGAGGTGGTTTCCACCTATGTTAGCCTGATCCCAAGGTCATAAGTGATTGTCATTCAGGTGAAACATGTTTGTCCAGGTAACCACATAAAGCACTCTTACGTTCCACCAGGGGTGCTTGGGAAGCACTGGTGTAGGGTTTGTCAACCAGGCCGCGTCACTCCCATTTTACTGATGAGGGAACTGGGGCCTAGACAGGTTGAGGAGTTTGCCCAAGATCACCCAGCTAATGACAGAGCCTGGCATCCAGCTGAGGTCAGTCAGGTTTCAGAGCACGTCCATCCAGGGGCTGGCCTTGTGGCCAAGTGGTTAAGTTTGTGTGCTCTGCTTTGGTGGCCCAGGGTTTCGTTGGTTCAGATCTTGGATACATACATGGCACTGCTCATCAAGCCATGCTGAGATGGCATCCCACATGGCAGAGCCAGAAGGACCTATAGCTAGAGTATACAACTATGTACTGGGGGGTTTGGGGGAGAAGAAGAAGAAAAGATTGGCAACCAATGTTAGCTCAGGTGCCAATCTTTAAAAAAAAAAGTCCATCCAACACTATTATAATACTTCCGTAAGAAAGGCCATTTTTATGCAAAATGGAGGAATTTGTGGAAATAGTTGTTATTAATTTCCTAGGAGAGCTATAAATAGCATTGTAATATTTCAGTTTAAAAAACTGCAATGATTTCTACTTGGAAAATGTGCTGTGAACACGAGAGAATGTATTGGGTTTAAAATTGACATTTTGTTTTTTTCCTAGGAAAAGGTTCTCATTGACAAAATGATGGAGTTTTTAAAATTATAGCCAAATCATTTTTTAAAATATAAACGTAATGCATGCCATATTAACAACTTAAGATTTTACAGAAGATAGGAAAGTGAAAAGTCAAGTCCTTCCGCCTCTTTCTGACACCGTTTTCTGTCCCTGGAGGTAGCCACTGACAGTGTGTGTACTATTCCAGACATTGCCTATGAATAATAGGTGTGCGCACACACACACACAACTTGTTCTTTTTGCTCAACGGTGTATCTTTATCTTGGATACCTTTCCATATCACTGCATCTTCATAAATCTCCTTCATTTTTAGATTGTTATTTAATCAAAATAAACTTATTCAACCAATGTCTATGAGGCTTACAGATCATTAGAGAGAGGGAGGTAAATATGGAAACAAAAGGTGATGAAGTGCTTGAGTAGGAGCATCTGTGGTATCTGATGAGCACCAGGTAGGGCATAATCGTTCTGGGGGAAGGGCCCTTTGGGAGCCTCACTGAGGTGGTGATGCTCGAACCTGCTTTTGAAATCTAAGTGCTGGGCGAGGGTCTGTCTCCCTACCTGGCATGTTTATTTCCGTCAGAAGGGTAGACAGTGGGAGCAAAGTGAAGAAGAACTCGTAGACGTTTGTGAAGCAATCTGAGTCCAGTAAAAGGTTTCTTTTATTCTATTTCCCAATCATTTATAGTCACTTCTCACCTAATTTGATCGCACTTTTTAAAAGCGACTTCACTTTATCATCTTTCCAAAATATTTCCCCTCTTCCTTGAGTTTATTCTGCTCTTGTTGTTATTGTTTTTTAAACCTCATAAGTTGGCTTATTAAATTGTAGCCTCCTCTTGAAAATGCACACATTTTCCTCTAAGTACTACCTTAGTTGCATCCCACAAGTCTTTGATTTTTAATAGGTTGGTGAATTCTTATAAAGCAGTCACCCTTGTAACCTCACCCAGGTCCTGCTGGAGAGGGGCAGGGAACCAGGAGAGAGAGAGACTGGAAGAAGGAGAAGCGCTCTGCCTAGAAGCAGGCAGAAGACGCTGCTCCAAAGGACCCTGCTGTGGCTTCATGTTTTAGCAAGCTCATGCTCTGTGGGATGTGGGAAGACCCTGATATAATGCTGCGCTGCGTGCCCTGCAAGATTTGATTTGTAGTATTTTTATAATTGTACACCTTAAATATCTTCTAATTTCCATTATGATTTTTTTCTTTGACACATGAGTTTAGAAATGTATGTTTTAATTTCTGTTAACAGAAACAACTGTCACTCATAGGCTTACAATAATTCCTAAATTTAATATTTAAATTTTAGAAAATTCCTCACAAGAAGAGTATCTTTAACCAGAAAGTGAGATTATGATGGAGCAGAAGAATGTCAGTCCAATGGTCAGGAGAAGACAGAATACCACAGGAATGCTTCCTATAATTCAGTAGGAACCTTCAATAGGTTACCGACACATTTTATTTATACCTCTATCATTGCACCAATCAACTTCTGTTAAAATTAATTCATTCTACAAGTCTGCCTAACTAAAATGTTTTGTTTATTTATATTGTATACCTAGGCCCGTCAGTACCTGCTACTTGGTATATGATCCAAAACTTTATTAAATGATAGTCGAAGCCTTAAAATATTTAAACAAAACTCATAAGACTAGTAGTTTTATAAATGCATTGATCAGAAAGGGAAAACTATGGTCTTATGGGTATGTTATAGATTTTGCTTTGTAATTAGAAATAATGTTCTACGTATAAATTGTAGACGGTAAGATTTATGATTTTGAGATACCCCTAAAGCTACATGTTGAATCCTCCATAACTGGTATTTACTTTAGGACGATCATTCTTAAGAAAATGATTCAAATAAATATGGGAATTGAGACTTCAGAATTCCTATATATACGGTTATCTTCTCTCTAATTCAGGAATAGGAAATTGTCCAAAATGTGATTCCCTGGTGTCTTCATCGCAATTTACACAGAATATACTCTTCCTCAGAGCTTGAAGCATTGTGGCCAAGCCACCTTCTCCTTGAGAGTGCTGCCCATGGAATCCAGAAACTTGACTTGTGTTTCCAAAGCCGCATGTATGGTATAAGACTATCAGGAATGTGATAAAAAGTCCCTAATTCTGTATTTCCAGTAAAAGTTTTAATTTCCCATGATGAAACCTAGCTATTGTTGTTCTATAATAACATAAACTAGGACAGTCCTTTCCAACTCCCACACTGCTTTAACCCTCCCAAATACTGAAGAGGTGGCATTTCCCCCCATTTTATGATTGAGAAGACTGAGGCTCGGAGAATTCAGTGCCATGCCAGCAAAACTGATAAGAGTGAATATTTGAAATTGTCTCTTTATTCCCAAGTCTAGGACTCTATGTGCCTTTTCCAGATCTTCATTCTCATCTGTTGGATGGAGATGATACCTACTCAAAGGGTGTGTTGAGAGGATGAAATGAGAAGGAATTTTAAGATATTCGTTAGAGGTTCTGACTTGTAGTAGGGGCTTAAAGCGTAGGTGGTGGTGGTGGTGTTACACTTTTCCATGGTGTCTGTTCACAGTCAGAATTGCTCGTTGTCTGCTTTGATGTAAATCAGGTTGTTAGTACACCCCACATATGGCATAATAAGTGCTTATCAGAGTGATGTCAGCATCGTGGCAGAGTGAGCTGTTCCCCTAGTCTCTCCCCACTAAGTTACAACCAAATAGATATTCATTAACCAACAGAGGATTTGCTACAAAGTATAATAGAACATCTGAGAGATCCATGCAGCCATGCATCTGAAGGTGGGGTACTTGATCCCCGAGAAGGAGTGTGAAAGGGTGAGCAGATCCTCTTCCCATCCCCAGTGGCAGTGATCTAGGTCATGGGTCCTCATGCAGCAGCTGGTGCATGACTGTAAGAGGAAGTGGGAGAGCAGGCAGGCCTGTGCACAAACACTTTCGCTTTCAGAGTTGCATCCTGGCCCTCAGGAATGCTTCACACTGAGTGGCATGGCTCAGCCGCAGCGTGGGCGCCCCCACCAAGCACAGCAGCCCAGGAGAACTGCCTGTGAGTGTGGAGCCAGCCAGTGCATGCACTCAAGTGCCACTCCCCTCCCACCTAATACACCACTTTGTCCAGTCCCCAGCCAAGGCAGCAGTTCCGCACCAGAGCGCTGGCATGTGTGTGTGTGTGACCCGCGAGGTGGCTGCTGCCAGTGGGCAAACGCAGACGAACCCTATCAGCACAACTTCCAGCAGATGTGGTGGGTTCAGAAAATACAGTTCCTACCCCCACCAAGAGGTGGCAGATGGAATCTGTGACCTGATACTACCACTGTGCACCAGCAAAGGATCACTTCATCAAACACCATGAAAAACTATATTAATACTTCAGAGCAGAAGGAAAATGAAAAGGTTTCTCCAGAAACCAATCCTGAAGTCACAGAAATTTAGCATCTGAATGGCAGAGAATTCAAAATAGTTGTCATGAAGAAACTCAGTGAGTTACAAGAAAATTCAAAAGGCAGTTGAATAAACTCAGGAATGATATTAATGAGCAGAAGGGATACTTCACCAAAAAGATTGAAACTGTAAAATAAACCAAACAAATTCTGGAGATGAAAAACACAATGAAGGAGATAAAAAACTAGAAACCTTAAAACACAGAGCTCACATTATGGAGGACAGAAATATAGAAATGCTTCAGGTGGAAGAGGAGAGAGAACTAAGACTTAAAAAAAATGGGGAAATTCTTTGAGAAATATCCGACTCAATTAGGAAATGCAACATAAAGATGATAGGTATTCCAAAGGGAGAAGAAGGGTGAAAGGAGCAGAGAGATTGTTCAAAGAAATAATAGCTGAGAACTTTCTAAACCTGGGGAAGGAACTAGACCTACAAGTATATGAAGCCAATAGAACTCCATATTATATCAATCCAAAAAGACTTTCTACAAGACATATAATAGTAAAACTGGCAAAAGTCAATGACAAAAAATATTAAGGGCAGCATGGCAGAAGAGAATACTCTACAAAAGCCTATCAGGCTTTCAGCAGATTTGTCAGCAGAAACCTTACAAGCTAGGAGAGATTGGAATGCTATATTCAAAATACTGGAAGACAAAAATTTTCAGCCAGGAATACTCTATCCCACAAAACTATCCTTCAGATGTGATAGAGAGATAAAAGCTTTCCCATGTAAGCAAAAGCTGAGGGAGTTCATTGCCACTAGACCTATCTTACAAGAAATGATCAAGGATGCCCTCGTAACTGAAACAAAAGGCAAATGTTTACAAAGCCTTGAGCAAGGACATAAATAGACAAAATCAGAAAATTGCAGCTCTTTATTAGAACAAGTTGGCAAACATTTATAACATAAAAGATAAAGGGAAGGAAATATAAGAAATAATTATAAACACTTCATTTTAATCACAAACTCACAATACAAAACAATAATTTGTGACAACAGTAACTTAGAAGGGGAAGTGGGAAGGGATGGAATGTGCTTAGGCTAATGGAGATAAGAGGCTAGCAGAAAATGGACTGTTTCATCTGTGAGACCTTTTATACAAACCTCAGGGTGTACACTAAACAAAAAATCAGAGCAGAGACATAAATCATAAATAAAGAGAAAAGTGAGAAAACCATCACAGACAACCACCAAACTAAGATGGCAGTCAGGAATGCAAGAGAAGAGAAACAAGGGAAGTATAGAACAACTGGAAAACGAGATACAAAATAGCAGTATTAAGCCCTCATACATCAATAATCACTCTAAATGTAAATGGATTGAATTCTCCAATCAAAAGATAGAGTGGCTGGATGGATTAAAAAACAAGACCCAACAATATGCTGCCTCTAGGAAATACATCCCAGCTCTAAAGACAAAGAGAGGCTCAGAGTGAAGGGATGGAAGATGATACTCCAAGCAGATGGCAAGCAAAAGAAAGCAGGTATTGTCATACTTATATCAGACAAAGCAGACTTCAAGATAAAAAAGACAATGAAGGACAAAGAGGGACAGTATATAATGATAAAAGGGACATTCCACCAAGAGGACATAACACTTATGAATATATATGCACCGAACACAACAGCACCAAAGTATATAAAGCAACTACTAACAGACCTAAAGGGAGAAATTGACAGCAACGTAATAATAGTAGGGGACCTCTGCACCCCACTTATGTCAATGGATAGATCATCCAGACAGAGTGTCAAGAAGGAAACAGTGGTCTTAAGTGAAATACTAGACCAGATGGACTTCATATGTATAGATAGATAGATTCCATCCAAAAACAGCAGAATGCATATTCTTCTTAAGTGCACATGGAAGATCTCAAAGATAGACCATATTCTGGGAAATGAGGCAATAAATTTAAGAAGATTGATAAGAAGATTGATAACGTTAAGAAGATTGAAATCATCTCGGGCATCGTTTCCAACCACAATGCTATGAAACCAGAAATCAACTACAAGTAAAAAGCTGGGAGGGGCCAGCCTGGTGGCGCAGTGGTTAAGTTCACACGTTCTGCTTCTTGGTGGCCTGGGGTTTGCCGGTTCAGATCCCAGGTGTGGACATGGCACCGCTTGGCAAAAGCCGTGCTGTGGTAGACGTCCCACGTATAAAATAGAGGAAGATGGGCATGGATGTTAGCTCAGGGCCAGTCTTCCTCAGCAGAAAGAGGAAGATTGGCAGTAGTTAGCTCAGGGCTAATCTTCCTCAAAAAAAAAAAAAAAAGAAAAAAGAAAAATGCTGGGAAAGTCACAAACGTGGAGACTAAACAGCATGCTACTGAACAGCTATTGGATCAATGAAGTAATCAGAGGAGAAATCAAAAAAATACCTGGAGACAAATGAAAATGAAAATACATCATACCAACTCTTATGGGATGCAGCAAAAGCAGTTCTAAGAGGGGAATTTATAGTAATACAAGCCCGCCTCAACAAACAAGAAATATCTCAAGTAATCTTAAACTACACCTAACAGAACTAGAAAAGAGCAAACAAACCCAAAAGTCAGCAGAAGGAGGAAAATAATAAAAATTAGAGCAGAAAAAAATGAAATAGAGACCAAAAAGACAGTAGAAAGGATCTATGAAACTAAGAGCTGGTTTATTGAGAAGATAAACAAAATTGACAAACCCTTAGCCAGACTCATTAAGAAAAAGAGAGGTGCTGGCCCTGTGGACCAGTGGCTGAATTTGGCATACTCCACTTCAGTGACCCAGTTCGGGCATAGACCTATACCACATTTTGGGCAGCCATGCTATGGCAGTGACCTACACAGAAAATAGAGGAAGATTGGCACGGATGTTAGCTTGGGGTGAATCTTCCTCAGCAAGAGAAAAAAAAAGCCTCAAGTAAATAAAATTAGAAATGAAAGAGGAGAAATTACAACGGATACCACAGAAATACAAAGGATTATAAGAGAATACTATGAAAAACTATATGCCAAGAAATTGGACAACCTGAAGAAATGGATAAATTCTTAGACTCTTACAGCCTCCCAAAACTGAATCAAGAGGAAATACAGAATTTGAATAGACCAATCACAAATAAAGAGATTGAAACAGTAATTAAAAACCTCCCCCCAAAATAAAAGTCCAGGACCAGATGGCTTCTTTGGAGAAACTACCAAACATTCAAAGAAGATTTAATACCTGTCCTTCCCAAACTATTCCAAAAACCTGAAGAAGACGGAACACTTCTTAACTCATTCTGTGAGGCCAGCATCATCCTGATCCCAGAGCCAGACTGGACAATGCAAAGAAGGAAAATTACAGGCCACTATTGCTGATGAACACAGATATAAAACTCCTTGACAAAATATTGGCAAATTGAATACAGCAATACATTACAAAGATTGTACACCATGATCAAATGGGGTTTGTAACAAGGATGCAGGGATGGTTCAACATCTGCAGATCTACCAGTGTGATACACTACGTTAACAAAATGAGGAATAAAAACCACATGATCATCTCAATAGATGCAGAGAAAGTATTTGACAAGATCCAACATCCATTTATGATGAAAACTCTCAATAAAATAAGTATTGAATGAAAGTAACAACATAATGAAGGCCATATATGACAAACCCACAGCCAACATCATATTCAACAGTGAAAAACTGAAAGCCAGGGGCGGCCCCATAGCCAAGTGGTTAAGTTTGCACACTCTGCTTCAGCAGCCCAGGGTTTCGCTGGTTCGGATCCTGGGTGCGGACATGGCACCACTCATCAGGCCATGCTGAGGTGGTGTCCCACATAGCACAACCAGAGGCACTCACAACTAGAATATACAACTATGTACTTGGGGGCTTTTGGGAAGAGAAGAAGAAAAACAAATAAATAAATAATAAAATAAAAAAGAAGATTGGAGACAGATGTTAGCTCAGGTGCCAATCTTTAAAAACACAAAACTGAAAGCCATCCCTTTGAGAATAGGAACAAGACAAGGGTGCCAACTCTCACCATTCCTATTCAACGTAGTATTGGAGGTTTTGGGCAGAGCAATCAGGCGAGAAAAAGAAATAAAAGACACCCAAATTGGAAAGGAGGAATTGAAACTCGCTATTTGTGGATGACACAATCCTATATGTAGAAAACCCTAAAGAATCCATCATAAAACTAGTATAACAACTACAACAAAGTTGCAGGGTGCAAAATCAACTTACAAAAATCAGTTGCATTTCTATACTCTAATAATGAACTAACAGAAAGAGATTTCAAGAATACGATCCCATTTATAATCGCAACAAAAAGAATAAAATATCTAGGAATAAATATAATGAAGGAGGTGAGAGACCTATACACTTAAAACTCTAAGACGTCATTGAAAGAAATCGAAGATGACATAAAGAAGCAGAAAGATATTCCTTGCTCATGGATTAGAAAAATAACATAGTTAAAATGTCCATATTACCTAAAGCAGTCTACAGATTCAATGCAATTTCAGTCAGAATCTCAATGACATTCTTCATGGAAGTAGAACAACAATCCTAAAATTTATATGGAACAACAAAAGACCCCAAATAGCTAAAGCAATCCTGAGAGAAGAGAACAAAGGTGGAGGCATCACAATCCCTGATTTCAAAATATACTGCAAAGCTATAGTAATCAAAACAGCATGGTATTGGCACAAAAACAGGCGCACGAATCAGTGGAACAGAATTGGAAGCCTCGAAATAAATCCATGCATCTGTGGACAGCCAATCTTTGACAAAGGAACCAAGAGCATACAACAGAGAAAAGAAAGTCTCTTCAATAAAGGGTGTATTTATAAAACTGGACAGCCACATGCAAAAAATGAAAGTAGACCATTATCTTACACCATATGCAAAAATTAATTCAGAATAAGTCAAAGACTTGAGTGTAAGACCTGAAACCATCAAACTCCTAGAAGAAAATATAGGCAGTACACTCTTTGACATGGGTCTTAGCAGCATCTTTCCAACACCATGTATACTCAGGCATGGGAAACAAAAGAAAAAATAAACAAATGAGACTACATCGGACTGAAGAGTTTCTACAAGGCAAGGGAAACCATGAACAAAACAAAAAGACAACCCACCAATTGGGAGAAAATATTTGCAAATCATATATCTGTCAAGGCATTAATTTCCAGAACATATGAAGAACTCATACAACTCAACAACAACAAAAAATCCCAATCAAAAAATGGGCAGAGGATATGTACAGACATTTTCCCAAAGAAGTTATACAGATGGCTAATAGGCACATGGAAAGATGTTCAACATCACTAATTATTGGGGAAATGCAAATCAAAACTACAATAAGATACTACCTTACTCCTGTCAGAATGGCTATAATTACCAAGACAGAAAAACAAATGTTAGAGAGAATGTGGAGAAGCGGGAATCCTCATACACTGCTGGTGGAAATGCAAGCTGGAGCAGCCACTATGGAAAACAGGATGGAGATTTCTCAAAAAATTAAAAATAGAAATACCGTATGATCCAATTATCCCACTACTGGATATTTATCCAAAGAACTTGAAATCAACAACTCAAAGAGACTTATGCACTCCTGTGTTCACTGCAGCATTATTCACAATAGCCAAGACGTGGAAGCAACCCAAGAGCCCGTTGACTGATGATTGTAAAGAAGATGTGTGTGTTTATATATATATATATATATATATATATACACACACACATACATACACACACACACACAATGGAATACTACTCAGCCATAAAAAGTAGAAAACCATCCTGTTTGCAACACCGTGGATGGACCTTGAGGGAATTATGTTAAGTGAAATAAGGCAGACAGAGAAAGACAAACAGTGCGTGATTTCACTCATATGTGGAAAATAAACACATGGACAGAGAGAAGAGATTAGTGGTTACTAGAGGGTAAGCGGTTTGGGGGTTGGGTGAAAGGGGTAAAGGAGCACATATATTTGGTGACAGATAAAAATTAGACTATTGGTGGTGATTATCATGCAGTCTATACAGACACTGACACATGATAATGTACACCTGAAATTATACAATGTTATAAGCCATTATATAACATCAGTAAAATAATTGAGGAACAAAGTGCTTATGAGATGCTTTACAGGTTGTTGGATGTCTCCCCATGGTGGATTTGGAGGAAGCAGGGCTTGTGACTGAGGAGAGCAGATAGAGATTACCGCATTTTGGGCACTGACGGGTGAGAGTGGTTTTAGTATTGCTGTGTACTTTGCTTGGTGCAGTAAATGTGTTCTTGATCAAGAAGATTGACTCAAATGCATTGTCAATTCTATTTCCAGTGCGCTAGAGGAGCCTATTGGTTAAAAGAACCCTGCAGTAAAGTTTTTTGTAGTGTAGATAAAATTCATTTGTTTTTATAAATTCAGAATGTCTTACATTCTTAAATCCTAGCACACGTACTCATGAAAATGACACAAATATCATGGTTGTGAAAAACATAAATAAGAGATTTACTACCTGGCATAGCCAGGTTACAATGATAAGTGGTTCATACACTGGGCTGATTACTCTTACCACAGGAACCTCGAGATTTACATTTGGTCTTACTTGGTTTGCAAGTTATTTCCTGTTAAAAAAATTGAAAGAGAAAAAATCCTATACTTAATAGTTCATTATTATGAAGAAAAATTGCAAAACTAGGATGGTATGAAAACAAAGCCTGACTATTCTGCTTTGTGCTACTGGATTCTTGACACATGAACGGTCAGTTGGAGTAGATGCTGCTGCAGGTGCCTATCTACATAGGAAAATGTAGCTCTTTGAGCTCGGAGGGATCCCATTTTGTGGGAGGTAAATGAACCTTTTAGGAAACAGTCGTCTAAGCTTTCAGTGGGTCTCTTTTCTCACTGACAATCTAATTCTCCTGAAAAGGCCCATCTCCCGAATCAACCTCACCCTTATATAATGTGTGAGAGGCGTGTTCCGAGTTATCCAAGGCTGTTTGAACACTGAGATGCAGTAAAGTTATTCCTGTAGCGCTCCGTTTGGTGTTTGTTGCAGCAGACTCTGTGCCGGCCTGAGCCTTGGTGAGCTTGCCTGACTGCTGTGGCTGTGTCAGTTTCTAGACTCTGCAGCGCTGGACAGGTCTCAGCATGTCATGGACGCCCTTGACCCCCGGCAGGCTGCTCTGACGCTGGCAGGGCGGTGGGTTTTCGTCAGCCATCCTCTTGATGCTGAGTCACCAGTCCAGACCTCCTGACCTAGCGTCATCCTGGGTTCAGCCCTGTGTCACCACCCACGCCCTCTCCGTGTGCTGAAACCTGCAGTCTTTGGCTCCCGCCTAATCCCTGCAGTGATTGTCCCCCAGTGCTGAGCTCCCAGCTGTGCAGCTCGTAGGTTTTGGGGAGCACATGCAGGTTTTGGGGAAATGGCACCTCTCTTTCCCTCCTGTTATTCCCCCTCTTTGACTCCTTCCCCACTGTGGCCCCAGCCTGAGTTGGCAGGGCCCCACTGGTCTCTTCCACAGAAGGTCCAAGCTCTCCACCTGCCAGGAAGCTCATTGGTGACATCATCCTTCCTCCCCGACGCCGGTCCTCCCCGACTGCTCTCTTATTGGCACAGGGGTGTTATGGGAAGGTTGTAAGTTGAATGCAGTTTCCCATTTGCTTTCCATTTTCCTTTCAGCTACGCTTTGGGAGTTTTTAACTCCCTAGCTCTGAATATCTCTTCATCTCATTCAGGTTTTTTATCAGGTAACTGTTATATATAAATTGAGTTCTTTTGCTAGACAAATCTATGACACCACCCCCACCCCCAGTTAGTTTTCTAAGTTTCAATTTCTGTTCAGAAAACAGAGTCACTTGTTAGCTGTGGGCTGCGTGGGTTGACCTGTTTCTCCTCTCAGTGAGTACACTAAGGCCAGACCGTTTCAGAAGAGCATTAACAAATTGACAAGTGACCGTATCATGCCAGCAAGAAAAGCACAATGTTCCAGAGCTCAGGAAAAACTTTGCCCTATGTGGATGGATAGCTTAGGGAGAGGTCAGTTCATGTGGTGACTTGCTTCAGGCCTTTTCACAATACCTGCCTGTGGTAGTTGATCCAGTGTGTGGCTGCTCATGGTCCCCGCCTGTGTTAGTAGATCCAGTGTGCCCGGCTCATGGTTCCCACATGTGTTAGTAGATCCAGTGTGCCCGGCTCATGGTTCCCACATGTGGTAGTAGATCCAGTGTGCCCGGCTCACAATTCCCATTTATGGTAGTGGATCCAGCATGAGCCCGGCTCACAGTTCCCGCATGTGGTGTAGATCCAACGTGAGCCAGGCTCACGGTTCCCGCATGTGGTAGAAGATCCAGCGTGTGCCTGGCCCATGGTTCTTGCGTGTGATAGTAGATCCAGTGTTTGCCTGGCTCACGGTTCCTGCGTGTGGTTGTAGATCCAGCGTGTGCCTGGCTCACGGTTCTTGCGTGTGGTAGTAGATCCAGCGTGTGCCTGCCTCACGGTTCTTGCATGTGATAGTAGATCCAGCGTGTGCCTGGCTCACGGTTCCTGCGTGTGGTAGTAGATCCAGCATATGCCTGGCTCACGGTTCTTGTGTGTGATAGTAGATCCAGCATGTGCCTGGCTCACGGTTCTTGCGTGTGGTGGTAGATCCAGCGTGTGCCTGGCTCACGGTTCCTGCGTGTGGTGGTAGATCCAGCGTGTGCCTGGCTCACGGTTCTTGTGTGTGATAGTAGATCCAGCATGTGCCTGGCTCACGGTTCTTGCGTGTGGTGGTAGATCCAGCGTGTGCCAGGCTCACGGTTCCTGCGTGTGGTTGTAGATCCAGCGTGTGCCTGGCTCACGGTTCCTGCGTGTGGTAGTAGATCCAGCGTGTGCCTGGCTCACGGTTCCTGCGTGTGGCAGTAGATCCAGCGTGTGCCTGGCTCATGGTTCCTGCGTGTGGTAGTAGTTCCAGTGTGCCTGGCTCACGGTTCCTGCATGTGGTGGTAGTTCCAGTGTGCCTGGCTCTCGGTTCCTGTGTGTGGTAGTAGATCCAGTGTGCCCAGCTTACACTGCTTGTGTGTGGTAGTAGATCCAGCATGAACATGGCTCACAGTTCCTGCCTATGGTAGTAGATCCAGTGTGTTGGGCACTGTGGTATGTTGTGTACTGTTGCTCCCTGGCCATAGAGTCCTGGATCCTTTCAGATGACTTTTTACACAAACAGGTAAAGATATAATTTTTGTAAAATACTTTTATAAAGAATTCCTATCAATTTCAATTATTATCCTCTACCTGCACACAAGGCTTTCTGGACACGTTTATATGGCGAGCCACGTGTAAAAAGACTGCCTTGGTCTTTCATTGTCTGTATTGAAGAGACAGTCTACTCTCTCACTCGTAGGGAGAAGACACTTCAGGTTCAGAGAAATGGTGCCTTTCTCAAGGTCATGTGATAGAAAATAGATCTTACCTTTCATCTCGCAAACGAAAGTGTTTCCACCTAAACTGCTCAAGAAAATGAACAAAATTGTTTAGGATAAAGATTTTCCAAAAAAACTTTTAAGCAATGAAACTCTTTTAGTTAATGAAATCTTATGTAGAATTCTAATATGTCAATTTTTATGACTATGATACTTATTAAAATAGTTTGTTTTATAAGCACATAAAAACAGAGCTTTTCCGTTTCAAGTGGTCCCTCCCCCCCCCCGCCCCCCCCCCCCCCCCCCCCCCCCCCCCGCGTGCCCTGCTGGATCTCCTCAAATCCTAAAGTGGCTGCTGAGGTGTCTGCACAGCCTAGAGCCCAGTGGTTAGCAGTTTGAAAAGTACTAGTTGTAGGATGTAATGGCCAGCCAGAGTCAACAAGGTTGAAGCTTTTTCATACCAACCCACTTTATTTTGTCTGTGCCAAATCTTCGAGGCTTTATTAACTTTGAGACATAATGCAGTGCGTGCAACTCGGCTTAAAATATTTTGCTTTTATTTACTGGCAGATTTAAACGAAAAAAGACAGCCTCCTACTTCACACATATTGTAGGCCCGCCATCCTTGGTTACCGAAGACTAACTAAGGACTGACCATCCTTGCTCGGTCTTCTGCCGGTTTCCTCCTTGACAAACTGCTTACCTGGGGTTTTGGGCCAGTAGGCCCAGCAGAAGCTGGTGGGGTCTGGCCACTTCACTGTTGTTCTCCTTTCTGGTGTTTAAACTCACCCCGGGCAGGGCACTATGAGATTGTCAGTAGCCTTTGACTCTTGATAGGAACCTGTACCTGATTAAGCTCTCCTGACCCTGGGTTGCTGATGCTCAGAAAGAGCTTGGCCCGGCCCCATAGCCAAGTGGTTAAGTTCACACGCTCCGCTTTGGTGGCCTGGGGTTTTGCTGGTTCGGATCCTGGGTGCAGACATGGCACTGCTCATCAGGCGATCCTGAGGTGGCGTCCCACGTGCCACAACCAGAAGGACCCACAACTAAAATATACAACTATGTACTGGGGGTGGGGTTTGGGGAGAAAAAGCAGGAAAAAAGAAAAGATTGGCAACGGTTGTTAGCTCAGGTGCCAATCTAAAGAGAAAGAGCTTGCCTCTGAGAAACTGAGGGTTCCACCAGCCGGCCCCCTGCTGTTGGGCAGCTTCTTGTGGTGTATGACATTGGTGCACGTGCTTTCTAATGTGGCTGGGTTCCATTAATCCTCACTACCCTGACCCCCATGATGATATTCTTATTTATGCTTATGGTTTTACTGTCACACATCAGGCATGATGTCAGCCAAAAATTGTCATTTCCTTTGTTTTATCAGAAAAGATTGTTTAAGACCATTACTCTAAAACTCTAGTCATAATCTTTGGGAAAGGAACAGAAGTCCCATCAGTGGAAAACTAAGGAGTAGATGGGCAGAAATTTCCCTCTTTAATAGTAATCAGGAAAAAATTAAACTTTTTTAAATTTAAAAAGGATAAAGTAGTGTTTATTTGACCATATGTTTCAGATCTTTCAAAATATTTGTATTTTGTAAGTTAAAAATATGTATTTTTACATGCTAAGAAAATTCAAGTAATAGGAAGAAGTATCAAGTGAGACGTAACGTTCTTCCGTCCCCCGCCTTCACTGCTGCGTTAGCACTCCCCAGAATTAACACTTGACATTCCCAGCTTCCCACAGTAGGATCTTACCATGTGTGGGCAGTGGGACTCGGGAGCCACTGGAGCAGCCCGGAGCGGAGGGACTCCTGTGCTGGGCAGCAGGGGCCTACCCCTGTGCTCTGCTGCCCAGCTCCTGCCTTTCACCAGCTCTTGGGGCAGCGGGCCTTCTTGGCTGCTGGGCTCACCTCTTACCCTCGAGTCCTGGAGTTTTATCCACCTTGGACTGGGTGATACACTGTTGTTCTCATTCATACATGAGTTCACTCTGACTGGATTCAATTTGGTGGCTGTTCAGGGTGTTCATTATGTAAGTGTGGGCTGGCAAGTCAAAGCCTTTTCTTTGGCCAACTACTTGTCTTCCACAGTCATTACTTTGGCATATATTTAGGCCAACTCCAGACTCCCCTGTCCTCAGAGCTCTGTTGAACTCAGTTCATAGTCTGGAGTCTTTACATTCACTCATGCCAATAGTGCCAACGAGTGTCAATGTTCTAACTTTCTATGAGTTTTAATATTACTGAAATCTGAAATCTAGTAATCTCTGTTAACTCGTAATTTTGCTAATATGTAGTATCTAACCCGTAAAACCACACAGCACAACAGGATTCAAATTTTGCACTCCTGTGCTAAGACCCTATATTCACTTACTTTTATTAATTTTTCCTTTTTTGCGACTAGTATTGGCAATCTTTTGCCCCTTTCCTCTGAACTTTTATTCAGTGGTTCAGGTTTCTTTTCCTCTCGCAAGAAAGTTTCAGAGCTAGCAATTTCAGAGATGACTCCGTTGGACAATAGCTGCGATTTTTCTTGGCCCATTTTACTTAGTATTCATTCACACCTATACCAATACTATACTGTACTAAGAAGGAGCCTGCTGTGTTTCACCATATTAGTACAGCATCAGATGGCAAGACTGAAATGTAAGACCCCTGAGAGCAGGGGTTTTGCCTCTTTTCTTCACTGCCCTGGAACAATGTCTAACACGTGGTAGGCATGCCAAAAATATTTCTTGAAGGAATGATGGCATTATTTCTGCTATTTTGGCAGTAAGTATATGTAAGCCACGCAAATTAGTATCTGAGTATTTTGTTACAGTTCCCTTGCTAGTGAACTGATTGATTTTTATAGATTTTTACTTAAATATTAATCACTTTTAGAATATGACCCTGTTGTCAGGAAAGTGGTATATTTCCTTGTATGCTTGATTATCCCTACGGGTCTCTTAATATAGATATATCACATGCAGTAGACCACTCTTTCCAGTGTGGAGTTCTCTGAGACTGTAACCCCATCACAGTGAAGATACAGAAGAGTTCTGTCACTCCCCCAATTCCCTTGTGTCCTTTGTAGTGGTCCTCTTCTCTCCTCCTCACCCCCTCAGCACTGGCAAGCACTCATCTGTTTTCAGTCCCTATGGTTGACCTTTTCCAGAGTGTCATGTAAATGGCATAAATATGATCATATGACATGTGGCCTTTTGAATCTGGCCTTATCACTTAGCATAGTGCCTTTGAGAGTCAACCAGGTTGTTGTGTGTGTCAGTGTTTTGCTCCTTTTTATTGCAACATGGTCTTCGTTCGTATGGAGGTACCACTGTTTGCTCATCTATCACCTGTAGAAGGACATTTGGGTGATTATAAATAAAGCTACTAGAAACATTTGTGTACAAATTTTTGTGTGAACATAATCGTTCGCTTCACTTGAGTAAAATCTCAGAATGAGATTGGAGATGACACATTCTCTTCAAAATTTTCCTTTCCAGAACTTTAGTTAACACCGCATGATACTGGCCATCACTTACTATGTGGCGAACTATCTGGTGATTGTTTATTCTGTTTTTCAAACAAGATGGAAAACAGTTGTTATACAAAATAGTAGAGATGGCGATACCTAACAAGTTGAAATCTCTGTAATGTTTCTGATTTCCGTTTTCCAACCAAAATGGGTCTCTGAATGCTGCTAAGAAAGACTAGAATGTTTCAACAAGCAGTCAATAGTTTAACTTGTGTTTTCCCTTCTAGCTCATTTACCTTGTGATTTGTGTGTGTGTGTTAGTTAACTGCTTACTTAACACATGTGATTCCCCGTCGGTAACTGAAAGGGCGGCTCGCTCTTGGTGTACAAGATCTCCAGACCCAGTGTGGTGTAAGAACCCCAGGTGGTTCTGAGAGTGTTGCTGAGTGTGAGGAAGGAAGGACTTGTTTGGGTACACAGAGGGCTCTTGAGAACAGTGATGGCTGTCACAGTTCATCTTGCTGCTGGGACCATCAGAAAGGAAGGATGTTGGAGAGAGAATGGCTGAGGCGTTAGCTAAGAGGGTTTTCCTTCTCTAGCAGTTGTGTTCAAGTCCAAAGTGAAAGATAATCCAGAGAAAAGTGACTTTCCACCATACAATCTTCAGATCTTTTCCTGAGGAAGACGATTATGCCCTTGGGTTATCAAAATTTAAGGGGCTTAGAACTTTGTACATTTAGGTTTAGAGGCTACCCATTGTGGGATTGATCTTTTTTTTTTTTTCCCAGGACGATTAGCCCTGAGCTAACTTCTGTGGCCAGTCCTCCTCTTTTTGCTGAGGAAGACTGGCCCTGAGCTAACATCAGTGCATGTCTTCCTCTACTTTATATGTGGGATGCCTGCCACAGCGTGGCTTGCCAAGCAGTGTGTAGGTCCGACCCAGGGATCCAAACTGGCCAACCCCCGGGCCACCGAAGTGGAACATGTAAACTTAGCTGCTGTGCCACCAGGCTGGCCTCAGGATTGATCTTATTTTAAAATTGATTTATTATGTTAATGGTCAGCCAATTCACATGGTTTAAAATTCATGAGTTTCAAGGTGGATGCATCTACTGCCCACCATCCATTGAGGTCCTCTCCTATGGTGCAAACAAAAGCTATCAATTTCTTGTGATTCCTGCCAAAGATAGTTTATGCATATGTAAGTAAATGTGTACAAGTGCTTTTTCTCCCCTTTTTTCACAATGATGCAATATGCAGACTTAAAAAAATAAAAAGAACATGCATATACTAATGTGAGTGATTTTCAAGATACTGTTAAAGGGAAAAACAACCATTTTTCTATTGTTGGAATTTAGTTGTTTACAATCTTTTGTTATTACAACCAATGTTGCAATGAATAACTCTGGTCATAAGTCATTTCGCATGTGCAATATATCTGAGGAAAGTTCCTAATATTGGAACTGCTGGGCCCAGGTGTGTATAAAAAATGTTTTTGTTATTGCCACACAGCCCTTAGGAGGTTACAGTGTTCTAGACGCCCCCGGCAGTGTATGAGAGTGCCTGTTGCTCCCTCCCCAACATAATAGCGTCAAATTTTTTGACCTTTGCTAATCTGATAGGTGGAAAATGGCACTTAGGGTAGTTTTATTGATCATTCCTCATGTTATTGTTGAGATTGAGCATATTTTCATAGGTTTAGGTGCAATTTGCATTTCCTTTTCTGTGAACTCTTTGTTTATATCATTTGCCCATATTTTAATCTTTTTGTTAGATTATCTTTTTCATTAATGTTTTTTAGTTCTTAAAATATTAGAGGAATTAGTTGTTTGCCTGTTATATTAAGTTGTGTTGTTTCCGTAGTTTGTCATTTATATAAGTGATATTGTTCATAATCAGTTTCATAAAATAAACTTTATTTTTGGTCATATTTTTAGTCATATTTATTCAGAGTTTTGTGTCATTCTTTGGAGGACCACCCCCACTTTGATGTGATAAAAATCATTATGCTTCTAAAACTTTTGTTATTTTAGTTTCTGCATTTTAGTCTGATGCATTTAGAAGTTTTTGTGTACAAAGGTTTGCAGTATGGATCCAATTTAATTTCTTTCACCAGTTGTCTGGCCAGTTTTCCAGTATCATTTAGTGAATATTCCACCTTTCCCCTCTGGATTTAAAATGTTACCTTTGTTATGTGTTAAATTCTCATGCTTTCTGGATCTGTTTCTGGAATTTCCATGCTATTCTATTGACCTTTCAGCCTGTGTACATGTCCTATACCACACTTTGTGAATTATTATGACATTATAATATCTTGTAGGGCTAGTCTCCCTCATTTCTCTTCTTTTCAAAATTTATTTCTTATTCCGTCTGAATTTTAGAATCATCTTGTTTAGTCTGTCTCATCCCACCTCACCTCTAAAAAAGAAAAACAAAACTCTGATGTTATTGTTATTTGGATGTTATTCTGATGTGTTACCTTTATAGATTGGCTTTGGAAAAGTAGATATGTTAAGGGTGTTAAAATTTCCTGTTCAAAAACATGGTATGACTTTCCATTCATTTCTTTTGTGCCCTTCAGTCATGTTTTAAGTTTTTGTCTGATCAGGGTTTTAGACAGTTCCTGTTAAGTTGATTTATAGTATTTTAACTTTTTATTGCTTTTGAAAATAAAGTCTTTTCTTCCAGTGTATCTTCTTATTGATTGTTGCCTTGTACATGCCTTATTGATCTCTGTATATTTACTTTGTACCCAGCAACCTTCCTTCCTGAAATCCTCTTCAGTTGGTCATTTATCAGTGAATTTTCTTGGGTTCTTTCAGGCATACAAGCATATCATCTACAATTAATGATCATTTTGCCTCCTACTTTTTTTTTTTTAAGATTGTATTTTTCCTTTTTCTCCCCAAAGCCCCCCAGTACATCGTTGTGCATTTTTAGTTGTGGGTCCTTCTAGTTGTGGGTCCTTCTAGTTGTGGCATGTGGGATGCCACCTCAGCATGGCTTGACAATCAGTGCCATGTCCGTGCCCAGGATTCGAACCGGCAAAACCCTGGGCCGCTGAAGCAGAGTGTGAGAATTCAACCACTCGGCCACAGGGCTGGCCCTTGCCTCCTGCTTTTCAATTTTCGTATTTTTTTCCCATTTCATTGCATTAACTAACACTTGTACGTTAATAGTGGTGATAGTGGTCATCTTTATTTTATTCCTGACTTAAATGCAATGTATCTCGTTTCCCATTAAGTTTGATGCTGGCTTTTGGGTAAGGTAGATACATTTTGTTAGGTTAAGGAAGTTTCCTTCTATCTTAATTTACTAAGAATTTTATCAAGAATAGATATTAAATTTTATCGAGTGACTCTTTAGCATCTGTGGAGATGACTGTATGATTTTTCTCTGGAGAACTGTTAATATAATGAGTTCCTCAATAATTGAACTATCCTTGCATTCCTGGATTAAATCATACATGGTTGTGGTGTAATAGTCCTATAAGCTGCTACTGGGTTATATTTGCTAATATTTTATTTAGAACCTTTGCATTGATGTTTATAAATTAGAAAAAATTTAGTTTTCTTTTTGTGTGTACATGTAGATTTTGTCTTACTTTGGAGTCGTTGTTACATTTGCTTTTTTTTTTTTTTAAAGACATTCCTTCCTTTTCTATGCTTTGGAATAGTTTAATATTGGAATTTTCTGCTTTTACGCATTTGGGAATGATCTGTGAAACTCTTTGGGCCTGGTGCTTTGGGGGAGATCTTATTTATAACTTTCTTTGTTTTTCCTGTGGTGATTGATTTGCTTAGGTTTCATGTCCCCTTTGGAGTTAGTTCCGGTGAATTATATTTTTCTAGAAAAATAATTTACTTTATCATCTTTTCCAATTTACTTATATGCAGTTGAACAGTGTATTCTCTTATTAATTACCTCTATATCCCTATTGCCCTCTTATTTCTTATTTTGGATATTGTGTTTGCTTTCCTCTTTTTTTTTCATGATTAGATGAATAATTTGCTTTGCTCTCGTTTTTTTTTTTTTTTCCCTAAAGAAAGATCTGTTGGACTTATTTATGGGTTAATTTGGTCACTTTTTGTGAATGTACCATGGAGACTGAAAAGCGTTTTCAGGGTGTAGATTTCAACATGTGCCAATTAGTTATACCTTATTATTATTATATTAGTTATACCTTATTGATATGTAACTTAGGTCTTCTATATCCTTTCTTCTTTTTGTCCTCTTTATCTGTCGTGATCTAAGGCAGGTAAATTAACGTCTCCCACAGCTAATGTGTTTTACTCCATTTCTCCTTGTATCCCCTGTAATTTTTGCTTTATGAGCGTTGATGCTATGTTATCTGATCCATGTATGGTAATACCCATGTCTTTACTGTGAGTTGCACCATTTAGAGTTGCATGGTGCCCTTCCTTGTCTTGTTCAACCCTTTGTTCTTTGAACTCAGCCTTGTCAGATATTAAGATTACAGCCCATGATTTATTTCTTCGCTTTTGCTTCATATACCTTTGCTTATCTTTTCTTCTTCAGCCTTTCCAAACCCACCCTCATCCCTGTTGTTTTTAGGTGCTTCTCCATCATACAGCATAAAATTGGATTTTGCTTGGAGAGAAAATCAGAATGTCTGTTTAATAGACATTAATTTAGCCCATTTATTAATATGATGTCTTTGGCATTAATTCTGTCATTGCTGCTTTCTTGTTGTTTGAGGGGATTGTTTTTAAGTAGCTTTTAAAACGTCTTCCTTTCTACAGTCTTATTTTCTTTACTTTATGTTGTGAGTGTGATTTTCTAATAATTTGGGGCCGGCCTGGTGGCGCAGCGGTTAAGTGCACACGTTCCGCTTCGGCAGCCTGGGATTCACCAGTTCAGATCCTGGGTGTGGACATGGCACCGCTGGCAAGCTGTGCTGTGGCAGGCGTCCCACATAAAAAGTAGAGGAAGATGGGCACAGATGTTAGCTCAGGGCTAATCTTCCTCAAAAAAGAAAAAAGAAAAGAAAAAATAGAATAACTTGGAGTTTTATTTGTTATACTTGTTATGCTTACAACTTTTTATTAATCCTAAATCTTTTATGTTTTAGACATTATTTATTAATTCCCTACTATGGACAATGATGAAATTAGCATATTTCTTCTTCTTTTCCCTCTCACTTTCTGCTCTTCTACCAACTGATCTTAGTTATTACAAATATTACCTTTATTAGTGTTTACCTTTGTTAACTTTATTTGTACTACGTTATTTATTAACTTTAAATCAGCCCTGTCCAGTGGAACTCTCCCCGATGATGTGAATGTACTGTTTATCTGCCCTGTCCATTATGATAGCCCTTCACCATAATGTGGCTTTTACGCACTTGAGATGTAGCTAGTGCGACTGAGAACCTGAACTTTAAATTTTATTTAATATTAATTAATATAAGTTTAAATTTAAATAGCCACATATGGTTAGTGGCTGCCACGTTGGAAAGCATGACTTTAATGACGTTTTTAAACCCCAGCTGTCAAAGATAGGGAAACCATGTACATAATACCACCTCCTGTGTTCTTGCTCCTTTACTCTCCCGACTAGTGTTATTTAAATAATTTCTGCACTGTCAGGACTTGTATTTCCCATTCTGTTGTCTCACCGTAATCCCCACATATGTCACAGTCTTAATTCTTACAGTTATCTGGACTCAGTCCTCATAAATGGTCCTTTTGACGTTGTTTTTTCTAGCCATCCCTCGGAGAGTTATATTTTACTATCTAGTGAATTCCTCAAGAAGGACTTTGATACGCTGTGCTTTGGGGTTTTTGTTTGTTTGCATGCTTTTGCACATTTAAAACTCCCTTTCTACTCTAGTGACTGTTTAGGCAGCTATAAAATTCGAGAGTCACACTTTGTTTCCTTGAGCGCTGTCGTGGGTCTTGCTCTGCTTTCGTTCTGAGTTGCCCTTGGCTGTGTAGAAGTCTGCTTTTTTCTCCTTGTATAATTGACTTGATCTTTTGCCTGACCCCTAAAGGAAGTAGAATGATTTTGTTAGAGTCTCTCTGTTTTGTGGCCATTCCTGATTCACTTACCCTTGCAGTATTTTAGAATTTTATCAGTAAACGTTTGTTCTGTTATTTCAGTTTTCTTGTTCGGGAACTTCATTACGCATATTTGGATGTTCCTCACCTATCTCATTTTTATCAATTTTTTGGTCATTCTTTTTAATTCTTTCTTAAATTTTCATTTGATCTGTTTGACTTTTCTCATTTCTGCCCTTTGTGTATTTTCGCCTCTTCTGTGTATTCTGCTCTTGGTGTATTTTGCCTTTGTATTTCACCTCTTTTATGTGATCTTTTTTTTTCCTCCCACCTCTTTTCTGAGCTTGTCTTCTATTTTTATCTCTTTCTCTTGCCTCACCATTTCATCATCCCTGAGCTCTTATAGTTCCATTTTGTGTTCATCCTTTGTGGAAGCTGTTTCTTCATATATTTTAAAAATTCATGGTGAAATCCAAGTTCACAATTTTCGTCTGCTTGATGGTCTGGTTTTTCCTCTGAATGGTCATGCAGTCATTCAGTGAACATTCATTGAGTGCCTACTCTTGCGATCACTCAACCCTTGTGGTGTTTACATCCCGGGGGTACAGATAATAAATAAAATGGGTAGGTACTTATGTAGTATTTTACAAGGTGACAAGTGCTACAGAGCAGAGCCAGGGAGGGGGGATATGAGTGTTGGGGAGGGACGGTGCAGTTTTAAATAGGGGTGATCAGGGAAGGCCTCACAAAAATGGTGTCATTTGAGGAAAACTACAGGCCATTATTGCTGATGAACATAGATGTAAAAATCCTCAACAAAATTTTGGCAACCCGAATTCAGCAATACATCAAAAGGATCATACATCATGATCAAGTGGGATTCATACCATGGACACAGGGAGGGTTCAACATCTGCAAGTCAATCAACGCGATACAGCACATCAACAAATTGAGGAATAAAAACCACATTATCATCTCAATAGATGCAGAGAAGGCATTTGACAAGATCCAACAGCCATTTATGATAAAAACTCTTAACAAAATGGGGATAGAAGGAAATTACCTCAACATGATAAAGACCATATATGACAAACACACAGCTAACATCATACTGAATGGGCAAAAAATGAACACCATCCCCCTGAGAACAGGAACAAGACAAGGATGCCCGCTGTCACCACTCTTATTTAACATAGTACTGGAGGTTTTGGCCAGAGCAGTTAGGCAAGAGAAAGGAATAAAAGGAATCCAAATAGAGAGTGAAGAAGTGAAACTTTGGCTGTTTGCAGACGACATGATCTTATATAGAGAGAGAACCCCCAAAAATCCATTGGAAAACTAATAGAAATAATTAACAACTACAGTAAAGTTGCAGGGTACAGAATCAACTTACAAAAGTCAGTTGCTTTTCCATACTCCAATAACAAACTTACAGAAAGAGAACTCAAGAATACAATTCCATTTGCAATTGCAACCAAAAGAATAAAGTACCTAGGAATAAATTTAAGCAAGGAGGTGAAGAACTTATACAATGAAAAACTGTAAGACATTACCGAAAGAAATTGATAATGACATAAAGAGATGGAAAGAGATTCCATGCACATGGATTGGAAGAATAAACACAGTTAAAATGTCCATACTACCTAAAGCAATCCACAGATTCAATGCAATCCCAATCAGAATCCCAGTGACGTTCTTCACAGAAATAGAGCAAAGAATCCTAAAATTCATATGGGGCAACCAAAGACCCCAAATTGCTAAGGCAATCCTGAGAAAAAAGAACAAAGCTGGAGACATCATAATCCCTGACGTCAAAACGTACTTCAAAGCCATAGTGATCAAAACAGCATGGTACTGGTATAAAAATAGTCACACAGATCAATGGAACAGGACTGAAAGCCCAGAAATAAGGCCACACATCTACGGACAGCTAATCTTCAACAAAGATACCAAGAACACACAACGGAGAAAAGACAGTCTCTTCAATAAATGGTGTTGGGAAAACTGGACAGCCACGTGCAAAAGAATAAAGGTAGACCACTATCTCACGCCATACACAAAAATAAACTCAAAATGGATCAAAGACTTGAAGATACGTCCTGAAACTGTAAAACTTCTAGAAGATAATATCGGTAGTACACTCTTTGACATCGAACTAAAAAGAATCTTTTCAAATACCATGTCTTCTCAGACAAGGGAAACAAAAACAAGTGGGAGTTCATCCTACTAAGAGCTTCTGCAAGGCAAAAGAAACTAGAATCAAAACAAAGAGACAGTCCATCAATTGGGAGAAAATATTTGCAAATCGTATATCTGACAAGGGGTTAATCTCCATAATATATAAGGAACTCACACAACTGAACAACAAAAAAACAAACAACCTGATCAAAAAATGGGCAGAGGATATGAAGAGACATTTTTCCAAAGAAGATATACAGATGGCCAATAAACACATGAAAAGATGTTCAACATCACTAATCATCAGGGAAATGCAAATCAAAACTACACTAAGATACCACCTTACACCTGTTAAAATGGCTATAATCACTAAGACTAAAAATAACAAATGTTGGAGAGAGTGTGGAGAGAAGGGAACCCTCACACACTGCTGGTGGGAATGCAAACTGGTGCAATCACTATGGAAAACAGTATAGAGATTCCTCAAAAAACTAAAAATAGGGGCCAGCCCCATGGCCCAGTGGTTGCGTTCGTGCACTCTGCTTTGGCGGCTTCAGATCCTGAGCACGAACATGGCACCGCTCATCAGGCCATGCTGAGGCAGCGTCCCACATGCCACAACTAGAAAGACCCACAACTAAAATATACAACTATGTACTGGGGGGATTTGGGGAGAAAAAGCAGGGGAAAAAAACTAAACTAAACTAAAAGTAGAACTACCATATGACCCAGGTATCCCACTACTGGGTATCCACCCAAACAATTTGAAATCAACAATCCAAAGTAGCATATGCATCACTATGTTCATTGCAGCACAATTCACAATAGCCAAGACATGGAAACAATCCAAGTGCCCATCGACAGATGATTGGATAAAGAAGATGTGGTATGTATATATACAATGGAATACTACTCAGCCATAAACAAAGACAAATTCATCCCATTTGCAATAACATGGAAGGGCCTGGAGGGAATTATGCTAAGTGAAATAAGCCAGTCTGAGAAAGACAAACACCAGATGATTTCACTCATATATGGAATATAAACAAATACATGGACAAAGAAAACAGTTCAGTGGTTACTGGGGGAAGGGGGTTGGGAGGTGGGCACAGGGGGTGAAGGGGAGCACTTATGTGGTGACAGTCAGGAAATAATGTACAACTGAAATCTCACATTGATGTAAACTATTATAAACTCAATAAAAAAAATGGTATCATTTGAGCAGTGACTTGATGGAGATAAGGGAATACGTGTTAAAGAAAAAATTATTCATGATACTTGTTAAAGAGGGTAAGGCAGGCTTTATTCAAGGGGGAACTCTGGCAACAGTATAATGGGGTCTAGCAGTGGGAGACAGGTCCGGCTCAACTCCAACTACAGCATGGGCAAGTGGGAATCAATAACCCAGGAGCAAGTCAGTGGATGGAAAATTACTGAGAAGAAACATCATGGGTCAGGGGGCATCCTGGCTAAACTGACCTACCGGGGTTCTTGCTGAAGGTGGTCCAGGGTGATGAGACATCATGTGGGGGATGGTGGAGGATGAGGAACCCCATCAAATATCAGGGGTGATCAGACCTGGAGGATGGCTCAACTGACTTAGCAGAATTCTTACTAAAATTGGGTGATGCAGAGAGGAACACAGAAATCCAAAAGTTGAGGCTAGTTGATAAAGAGCTCAGGGAGGCCGAGTAGAGTTAGGTCAGGGAGAGAGACTGTCACAAGCCGTGTGGGTATCCGGAGGAAGAGCATCCAGGTGGAGGGAAGAGCATGTGCAGATGCCCCGAGGCTGGATTGTGCAGGGTGTTACAGGAACAGCAAGGGGGCTAGTGAGAGCATCGGAGTGACTAAGGGGGGAAGAGATGAGGTCAGGGGGAGGGACACCTCCTCCTTTTAGGCAGTGAAATGACTTGGGCCTTTACCCTGAGTGAGATGAGAAGCCGAAGAAGAGTGATGTGGTCTGTCGTTTGTATATTCATCTGCGACCTAGATTTCTCTCCCTCTCCTTCCCTTGTCCCTCATTTTTTTTTTAATTTTAAATTTTTTTATTTTTTTTTCCTTTTTCTCCCCAAAACCCCCAGGTACATAGTTGTATATTCTTCGTTGTGGGTCCTTCTAGTTGTGGCATGTGGGACGCTGCCTCAGTGTGGCTCCATGAGCAGTGCCATGTCCGCGCCCAGGATTCAAACCAACGAAACACTGGGATGCCTGCAGCAGAGCGCACGAACTTAACCACTCGGCCACGGGGCCAGCCCCCCTCATCCCTCGTTTTTATTTTATTTTTTTTTAATTTTTATTATTTTTTTTATTGAGTTATTGATAGGTTACAATCTTATGAAATTTCAGTTGTACATTAATGTTTGTCAGTCGTGTTGTAGGTGCACCACTTCACCCTTTGTGCCCACTGCTTCACCCTTTGTGCCCACCCCCCACCCCACCTTTCCCCTGGTTTCCACTAAACTGTTCTTAGTCCATAATTTTAAATTCCTCATATGAGTCATCCCTCGTTTTTAAATCCATTACATGTCCTGTGCATGCTCCTCCGCTGGTTCTTTGCATGTCTCCTTCCTGTAGGAGGTGGCTTTATTCCTAGACCAGGCTGGCTGAGGTTTTACGGTGCGTTTCTTTATTTTTTCCTTTCCTTTTCTTCCCCCTGTGAGATAAGCAGCTGGGGAGGTTTCCCAGTGCCAGGGGCCTCTCTGACTGCCGCAGAGCCCACTGCTCCTTGCTCCCTGCGTGGGGCGGGTTTGTAGGGTTCCTCGCCGCCGCCTCTGCTACTTAGAGCCCGGCCAGCCCCAGCGAGGCCTGTGACCAGTGCGGCTGCTCCCAGGTGTCCCTCACCTTCCAGAAGCGTGTTTCCACAGCCGAGGGGCTTGTTTCGCCTTTATACCGCATGCCCGCCTGCGCAGTCTTCACTCTTTTTAGCTGCTCTTACATCTATTTCATGGTATTTGACTGTCTCCTTGCTTCGCCGAAAATGGAGTTTGTGGTTTTGTTTCTTGTTCTTTTGGGTGATTTCCAGGAAGCTGGAGGGGAATGCTGACTTGACGCCACCATCTTCGAACCCAGAGTCCTAATTATGGGTTTGGCGTTTCATTCCAGAGAACAAAAAAGACAAAGCTGTCTAGCTTGGTAGTGGCCTTTCATATTTCGAGAAGACAGAGTTAGAAAATGTAGTCTCTTACCACCCTTTGGACGAACTTGGTAGTGGTTGCTGCTGAAAGGCGGCGTGCCCGCAAAGGCCGGGGTGTGCCCAGTAGCCTGGTTCCCCGCCCGGTCTTTTGGTTTGTGGTTGCAGCTGGCTGCTTGAAGCCTTTCTCTAGACTTAGCCCTCCAGGGCAGGGACTTGAGCTGACTTGCAGCAGACTCTCTGTGACATGGTTCCCTTGAACGTGTCACCTTGCAGAGGGTAAGGTTTTCATGGCACTGGTGGGATCAGAGGCATCCGTGCTGGCCCACCTAGACGATTAGCACGGTTGCAAGTTCCCTTTAAGGGGTGAGGCATGCAGGCTAAGGCACTGGGCGCTGTCACCTCGTGTCTTCTGTATGCATGCAAGTGTCAGGCCTACATCTCTCCTCTTCTGTGTTTCTTAACCTTTCTCAGGTCAAGGGTCTCCTTGATGATATGACAAAAGCTATGGCTCTTCTCCCTAAAAATTAGCACACGTGTGGATGACTTTGTATATCGTTTCTGGGGTTCTGTGAGCGGCCCCTCTTTGAAATCATGGCCCCCAGTCGAAGGACCCCTATATTACGTCGGGTGAGATATTGGCACTATCCAGAGCCATGATCTCATTTTCTCCTTGTTGAGAGTTCTAGACAAAAGTCTGAGGGGGAAGTTCTTGGTGAGGTCTTGAGTTTTCCTTAATTTTACTTATTCAAGTTCATTCTATCCTCTTTTCCCAGAATCAATCAGGAATTGTCGGGTACACCTGAAATTAATAAGATGTTATATGTTAATTATAGCTCAACATCAACAAAACAAAAACCAAAAAAAAGTATTGTCTGTTTTCTCATTGTTATGAGTCTCAACTCCTTGTTGAACCATCTTGTTTCTAAAATTCTTGGCTCCTTGAGCTACTCTTGGACTAACCATGTCCCTCTTTTGTTGGTAGGAACTGAACAGACCTGTATATCATAAGGATGCCTCATTTATCTGCACATATTTTGTTAGTTTTGTATTCCCTCTGCTATATTCTTTCTTAATTAAATCAAAGAATGCCACAAGAGGCCCTAGGGTCATAAAATATTTACTTTGCTTACTCCCAAGGTGCTTCACTGCTTTTTCCTTCTTAGGCCATTGAGATTAAGGAAGGAAAAGGTTCTATTGATGTCATGATTATAATATGCCAATCCATAGTCAGCCCAGATCCGGTTCCCACGAGATTAACTGAAAATGTTGCAGTTAGATAGGAGCAGAACTGTCCTCAAGTGCTATTGTGTTGTTCAATTGATAAAGTTCATGAACTTATTTTGTCTCATTTTATTTCTGGGACATAGTAGTCAAGTAGATTTTTAAAAATATACTAGTGCATTAAAAATTTTTTTTAATTAGATTTCTGTTTGATTTGGGTTGTACAAAAATTAATAGAAAATTTTAATTAAATTTAAAAGTTAACTTATTTCAGAGGAATTTTCTTTTAAATTTTTGTATGCACTTTTTATGGGAGAGTAGGAAACAAAACCAAAATATTTAGCACATTTAAGTGACATAGAATATCCCCTGCTCCCCAAATTGCACATAATGCGAGCACTTGGTGAAAGTTTTTCACTAGATGTCTAGAGGAAATAAAAGGTAAACAGATTTAAACACCAAGAGGACAGAAGTTTTTAATGCTTTGATCCTCAGACCATTTTACTTTTGCTGTCTTTCTTTTTTTGGTTTTGTTGTCAAGAATCTTCTGCCATTGTATTACCATGTGACAGCAGTCATGCTACGTTCCCAAAGGTCACTTCAGAAACACATCGTTTTCTATTTACTGTGGATTCTCTTTCCGCTCGGGTTGACACTATTTAATCTCCTCAACTTCCTTTTCCACTCAAACCCCCATAGCACATTGAGACTGTCGAGTTCTGTGGCGACAGGAAGAAACTGCCATCCAATAAAGGATGTAATGTCCATATTCTGTTACTCAGTCATTACCTACAGATGAATGAATGGACAGTCTGTTGTGAAATCCTTCTTAAATGATTTATGAACCAGGGAAATCTGGGCTTGGATGTCACCAAAGTGCACAGGGCCGTGGAGGGAGCCAGGAGGGTCTCTGCTGACAGTGGGGTGTTGTCTCCGTGTGTCGTACTGCCGACCTCAGACGGCTCCTCAGTGAGGCGTTCTGGGCAGAGAGGACGCCAGGCTAACACTGGTGTTGAATTACTCATGCATTGAAAAGGCAGTTGTTTTAGTCGGCGTAGTTGAGGAAGAACCTACAGCAGAGGGCTTTATTTTATTGTAGTCCTTCCGAAGAGATTGTAGCCGTGCGCATGTGTGATGTGTGCGGCTGCCACTTGCCCCCTTGCCCTTTTGAAGTCAGACATTTGTTGGGGTTCTCCCAGCGGGAGTGAAAGTGTCAGGAGGGCTGAGATGGCATGAGATTGCTCACTACTCCCCCGGGGCTCCCCATCAGTGTGCGTCCAGCCCTGTCCTGTAATTGTCAGTGGGCACCTGGCCCCCCACCAGGGGCCCTGCCTTCTCCATCCTGGCATCCAGGTGTCTGGTCTGAAATATGGGCTCAATGAACGTCTGCATCTTTGAACGAATTGATCGTGACTGGGACTGACTTTTGCTAATAAACAAGGTGAATGAAGGAAACGTGCTAATTTGACTGGGAAATTAAATTTCCAATATAAATTTTAAAATGACAATAGGAATTCCTCTCCTAGGAGATGCTCTCGGGGGTGGTGGTCGTGTCTGGCAAGGACCCAGTCCAGCACCAGGGCCTCTTTCTGACGGTGGAGGGGACCGTGAACCTGCAGCTCAGCGCCAAGAGCGTGGGCGTCTTCGAGGCCTTCTATAATTCCGTGAAGGTAAGGCTGCTTCGCTTGCACATTCCGGCTCATTGTTCGCGGGTTTGGGGCGGTTTTTACTTGCTGTCTGGCTTTATTATTGTTATCTGTCCTTATTTTACAAGATAAAAAACTGATAGTCATACTATTAATATTTACTCATCAAACTCAAAAAATACTCAGACATTTTGATTCTGAATACATCCTGTCACTGGAAGTCAGCCTGTTCTCCGTCCTGTCAGATAGGATAGGAGGACTCGGGGGGACTAATTTCAGCCATCCAAGAGACCAGAGCTCCGAGAGGTTGTGCCTGTGGCTTCTGGCGCTTCCCTTTCCAGAACAAAATTGGCCTTTTCGCCGTGTCGGCTGCTGCTCTTGGATCTGGCGTTCAGGTGAGGGGAGACAAGAGCCGTGGCCCTTCTTCCCTTTTTGTTGCGTAGGGTGGAGTTCTGCATTCCAGAATGTAAACTCTTTTTCTGTGCTTACGGTTTCCTCTTCCTGAAGGACATATGGACTCCTTAAGTTTTGAGGGGAACGAGTTTAGAGGAAGGACGGGGTCATTAACTGTGTTCACATTCAGGGCCTTCCTGTTGTTCCACAATGTGGCGACTCCCTTCGTAAGTTATGGACTTTCTTACAGTGGTGCTAACCCAAAGCTTAAAATCCCTTAACTAGTTAGGTGTGCTACCCGCCTTTTAGGCAGGTCCCAAATGTTAGTGCCATCTCCCTCCCTGGAGCCCCAGCCGAGGCCTGCCCAGGGCTGAACAGAGGCCCTGCTTGGCCCCACGAGGCTGGCGGTGTTCAGGCCCCCAGGAGGCTGATGCCATCTGGAGTGGCATGAGCCAAGAAGACGCAGGCCGGTGAGGAGGAGCATGGGTTCAGATGGCAGCCCTCCTCGTCAAGTACCTCCACTGTGCCTCATCCACGTCTTCCTTCTGAAGATGGGGTGCCTGCCGGGAGGGTCGGTGGGACAGTTAACTGAGGTATCTGGGGAGAGGAGAGGGAAATAGCGGTTTACTTCCTACTGTGCACCAAACACCTAAGCATCCAATACGGTCAGTGAGCCATTCTTGTGCCAAAGACTTGAACCGACTCCCCATTCATCTCCAGCTCTGTGCTGCCCAAGACACCGTGATGGTAGCATGCCAGGGCTTGGGATACGGTGTGTTTCGGGAGAGATTTGAAAGTGCGTCTCACAGTGCGTGTTGTGGGCTGAGCTGGTTTTTCTTTGCAGCCTATCCAGATCATCAACAGCACCCTCGAAATGGTGAAGCCAGGGAAATTCCCCCCCGGCAAAACAGAGATTCCTTTTGAGTTTCCTCTGCACGTGAAGGGGAACAAGGTTCTGTATGAGACTTACCACGGCGTGTTTGTCAACATTCAGGTGAGTTTCCCGCCCCATGCGTTGACTGCATAACCTCCTTCTACAGAACAGCTGGGTCTCTCTTTCACTGAGAACTAATATGTGGACCCGAGAATTGAACTCTGTCATTATTGCTGAGCTCTCCCACGGACACTCTGTGGTGATTTCTCATTTTGCCCTGCAGAACTCATGTCATGTGTGAGCATTATTTTTGATAGGAATCCTGGAGGACCCACGCTGTAACTTCTTTTTAAAAATTGCTTTGTTTCCTTTGGGCTCTGTTCAGGCCACATGGGGGGCCTGTGAGGGGACTTTTATTGTTGGCCACAGATAGGCCCGCACTTCTCTCTGGCACCGGCACTGACTTGTCTGTTTTATATGTATAAACATCTCTGTTTAATACCAAAGGCTGCTACTTTAACACAGGCTTGTGTGTTTTCTTGAACAAACCTCGTGAGTGAGGGGAAGTGGATTTATGACTTCCCGTCTACCTCTGCTGGGCAGGCCCCTTCCACAGTTGCTATTGTTGTCTCGGGTGCAGTTTGGAGTCATGACTCAGAGCGAGAGAAAGAGAGCCTTTTCCTGTGTTCAGTGGAAAGAAAGGTGCTTTTGTGTGTCCAGCCTGTACCGGTTCCCCTCGCCAGAGGAGCCAGAACTATTTTGTCTTACGTGTGTGCAAGAGGGCTGAAGTTAGGAACTTTCTGATTTATTAAGTTTTAGCTGATCATTTTGTCTCGGTAGAGACAATTCCCCTGCTTAAAATATGGCACTTTTAAAATAGAAATCCTCAAAACACTTGAGAGAGTTTAACCAGAGGTTTGTCTGTAAGTTTTATGAATTGCCTGAAAGATCTGTCAAGAAGAAACCCGTGTGGTATGATGTACTCTATTGCAGTGCATGTCTGTGTAAAGAAAAAAACATTTCTAGGCCTTTATTATTGGTGCACCTGTTTCAGGCAGTATATGCACTGAAGGCCTTGGACAGCCCTTGGGCAGTAACAGTGATGATTGGGTGAGCATCTAGGTTCAAAGGGAGCAGCTTGCATAGACATACAGGTGGCTGATGTCCACACATATGTGCTCTGACCAGCTTTGTAGGGTGGAAATACCTTCACCATGAAAGAAGGTAAATGAAAAACGCCCTTTTAGCAAGACTGAAAATATCTCAAACGTTTCACTTGAAAATTATTTTTATTCTCTTTCCAGAATCAGCATTAACTTACATTACCCACACAGTAGTTCTTTAGTACTGTTTATTTAATAATACCAGCATACGTTCGTTAGAAACTGAACAGAATAATCTCAGATTTTCACTCGTCATACTTCTTGTTACTTTCCCCTATGTTTATCATTCTTGTTAAAAGATTAGTATGTTTAAAATAAAATTGGAAATCTCATCCTTTTCCAAATATTGCCAAGAAAGGCATACAGGTATCCATACAAAACTTGTGTACTTGTGTTCCCACATAGCTGTGTGTAAATTGGAAACTATTTCAAATGCAATAGGAGGGGCCATCCCCATGGCCGAGTGGTTAAGTTCGTGTGCTCTGCTTCGGCAGCCCTGGGTTTCGCGGGTTCGGATGCTGGGCACGGACCTACACCACTTGTCAGCCATGCTGTGGAGGTGACCCACGTACAAAGTAGAGGAAGATTGGCACAGATGTTAACTCAGGGCTAATCTTCCTCAGCCAAAAAAAAATTATATAGCAACAAAGACATTTTACATTTGTAATTTAAATTGTTTGATAGTAACATAATGTAAAAATCATACGACAGAGGAAAGGATTTAAAATGTAGCCAGTATGAAATCACCAACTTGCAGTGTCTGGGTGATGGAGGGCCTGATGATGTTCACGCGTCTTCTTCTCCATCACGTTGCATTCATTTCTCATTTTTATTATTACACAGTGCACTCAAGAATCTGTCAGTCTTTTCTAGTTGTCTTTTGTGCAACTATTTTTTTAAAAGTTATTTAAATTGTAGGCAAGTTTTATTATGTTCATTCTACTCTTGTGGCTGTACTAGCAAGATTCCATACTGTCACACAGAATAGAGCAGCACCAACACGTCTGCTGGCATTGTGTCTTCAGAATTAGTTTATAAGATGCTAGTCATGCTTTCTCACAGTTAAAAATATCCTTCTTAGGAGTCTGCTTTAAATCTAGACAGGCATCTTCTTTCTTTGTTCCTGTTGATATTGTGTTTACTGACAGTCGACAAGACTGCATCTTGCACTTCCTGTTGGCGCCCTGCTCAAGCCTGGCCCTCCAGACCCCTCTGACCTGCTGTAGCTCACACCACCTGGCTGGCTCCTTAGTAACTGGGAGAGATCAGGATAAAGTGAAAAGATCCGGGGCTCTGCGGCAGACAGATCTGGGCTTGAACTACAGTGTTACGTACAGGTTCAGAGCATGGGTTCTGGCAGCTGGCAGGTGTAAATTCCAATCCCACCTCTGTGACCCGGAGCAGCCTGCCTGACCTCAGCTCCTGGAGGGTTGATGAGGTCTTGGCGTGAAGTGCTTCGTTAGCATAGCAGCTGGCACAGAGGATGTGCCAGGTAATGTTTGGTGAGTGATTGAGTAAATGAATTAATGCTGACTGTCCTGATGATATCCTAACAGTTCTTATGTTTGTGTTGTTAGGATTGAGAAAGTGCACGGGAGGGAACTTACCCAATTCCTAGAACATAATGTCAGTGTTTTCCTCTTTTCTCCCCTCCCTCACTTATCACCGACTGGCTTATATTACTAATTATTGCTTTCACACCTAAAAAACATCTAGTGACCAAAAGTTGATGCCTGTATTCACATCCTTTTGTTTGCAAGTTATAAAAATCCAACCCAAATTGACTTAGCCAAAAAAGGGGTGTTGGACCTTAGGCCTCGCAACTCCAGCGGCATGTCGAGGCCGGGGCGGACCCCAGTCCTGTCTCCGGCTGGCTTTCTTCTGTGCCGGCTGCAGCCTCGGGCAGCCTCTCCCCTTGCCATGGCGGAGCTGGCGGCCAGCCAGTGGCTGCAGGGCTTACGGTCCACTGGGTTGGCAACCCCAGCAGAAGGGATTCTTTCCTGTAGTCCCAGCGCCAGTCTGGGCTTACTGGTCACTTCTACACCCAGGTCCGGGCGGGGGAGGTCAGCCCTGCCTGCACCTGGAGACTAATGGGAAGTTCCCATCGGGAGACGAATCAGAGACCAGGCAAGGCGGAACAAAATACTGCCCCCTCTAGACCGCGTGTGGGGTGTACAGGAAGAGGACGATATGTATGTATACATACGTAATGCACACATAGACATACATATACATGTATAGTAGCCCAGCCCCCACTGAGCGTATCTGCTCGGGGACACCAGATTGAAATCTCCATAGAGAATATATATAAAAAAAGATCCTTGCACACAAGGGATGATTATTTAAAAAAAAAAATTTTTTTTAATGTTTTAAAAGTGGTACCTTAAATATCTAGTAACTTCTTGTTTAATGTAGACAGGTTGTTGATAATAATGTAGCTTCTTGATTCAAGTATGTATATAGTCCCAGTTATATAAATTATTTTTAATGTAATTCAGAAGTTTTTCCTGGGTGATTAAAATAGCAGCTAACTTTATTAAACACAGGTTATGCGATTTTTTTGAGATTAGCATTAAGACAGTGACCTTGCTGTGGAGTTTTGTTGCCAGTCTCTGGGCGCGTGGACGGGGCTGTGAGAACAGTCTCCGGTCGGAGCCTGCTTCACTCAGTGACCGGCTCTGCTGTGGGGCTCGCCCTCGGGGAGGCAGGGCCCACCTTGCGGCAGCGCACCGGCAGTGGCTCGTTCAGAAAAACAGCGTGGGGACAGCAGAGAAATCGAATGCGGCTGTTAAAAGCAAGATGCTGCCTTACTTCCACGCGCGCTTTATTGTGCACGCAGGATCCGTCTGTGTATTGGCCGACGGGGCGTGGGGCGCACTGAGGGAAGAGTAGTTGAATCAGATCAGCCCCGAGCTGACCATGGGGGCGTTGGCTGATGGGATGTGCGGCTTCCTTTCACTCTTCTTTGCCTTTGTATATGTTTGAATTTTCCAAAATAAAAATTTGAAAAAAGACTGTCCCTTTGTTATTCCTTCTTAAGGTTAAAATGTGAGGAGCTAGTTCTGAGATGTCCTGGAGTGCCGGTCTTTGGACCTTGTTACTGCGTGTAACTTGCCTTCAGTGCACAGATGCCCCGAGGGCAGGGTGTGACTGAGTCCCCCCACCCCCACCCCGCCCACGCCACGTGCCAGGCTGTGCGCACGGAGCCCTCGGCAGTGAGAGGGAGCGGAGAGCAACTCGCTTCCTCCAGTTGGTCTCTGAAGTGCCAGATGCTGTTCCAGCCATTTCTAGTCCTTGCAACATAGGTTTTCTAATCCTTACAACAAAACAGGTGCTGTTTTATCAAGAGCTGCCAGGCCCTGCACTAAATGCTTTTCACATGTGGTCTCATTTGATTCTCACTGAAGGCAGGTTTAATATCCCCGTTCCACGGGGCGGGAAGCCGAAGATCAGAGAAATTGTTGTTTGTCCGGGCTCACACAGTAAGACAGATAACTGGATTTGAGCTAGCTTCTCCTAAGTGCATGTTCTTTCTCTTCCGCCGGTCTGGTCTTTTTCTGTGTTCCAGGTAAGACCCTGCACCTGTGTTCCAGTGGGTCCAGCTACAGGACGGCTGTGGGACTAGGCTGAGGAACAACCTTAAAGTGTTTTTTGTTTTTTTGTAGAAAAGCGTTTATTTTGAGCAGTAACCCCCCCCCATTATGTATATTCATTTCCTATAATACATTAATTGGACAGTTTCCCTAAAATATTGACTGACTTGCCTCTCTGAATATAATTCCAAGATGAAAGCAAATCGCGCTAAAATGACCTTTTCTTCTCCAACTTCTCCCTCTAGTACACCCTGCGCTGTGACATGAAGCGGTCTCTGCTGGCCAAGGACTTGACAAAGACCTGTGAATTCATCGTTCACTCTGCTGTAAGCTGTGCTTGGGGGCTCAGGGCCTTAATACTAGGACTCTTCTGTGGGGTCGGGGAGTTTACCCTACTTACAGGCTAATAAGTTAGCCTGTTACTGTTCTGTGGCTGCTGAGAGACACGAGACTCTGGGTCAGAGACAAGGGACCTGGTTTCTCCTGGCATAGCAAGCAGTGTGAGCATCAGCATGTGCATCATTCCCTTGGGCCCAGAGTCCCACAGGGTGATGCCACAGGCCCAAATGACACTGGACCTGAGGGGGTTCATGCCTTGGCTGAGGAGCACCAAGCTGGGGAGCCCACCTCTGTTACAGCAAGCAGTGAGCAAGCCTGCTCTTTGCCCGGAGGGAGACATCACCTCCTCCCTCAAGGTTGCTACAGCCAACACAGCTCAGAGATGGCCGGGCCCGGGTAAAGAATGGTCAGGGCCTCACAATTGTGGCATCCCCAGCACAAACATACAGGGACACTCAGGGCCAGGGTGGGTTGCCTCTCACAACACCTTTTGCTAATATTTCGCAGTGACAAAATGTTCTTTAAAAATTCCTTTCACATGCCAACTTAGGGGACTGGATCCCCTCCCCTACCACTGCAGGGTCTCCAAGTGAATTCATGGCGGATTCAGAGTCCTCTGCAGCCCCTCCCTGCTATTCCTTGGTCATCATGCAGAACCCTAGGAGTGACTGGCAGTGCCTGCCCTTGGTGTGACACTTTGGTGACAGATACTCATGCTGATAACCGTCGATTCCTCGTGTCTCTCGGGCCTTTCCGGGTCCTGTATCCCTGCTGCTGCCATGCCTGGGCCTTCCCTTCCCTGTGCTGCACGCTCACTGGACGGCCTCTGGTTCAGGGCCGGTCCTGCCCCTCCTTCCCGGTTCTGCTGTGGCCTGGTTCCCTCCCTTGACCAGCTCCCTAGACTCATCCTCTGGTACCTCTGGCTTCAATTTGAGTCTCAGCAGTTCAGGGACAAAAGTTAGCAAAACTGGGGTTCCTGGAGGTGTTCAGGCACGTGGAGCCTGGATGCGGTGGCTGAGAGTGGTACCAGAGCACCTAGCGGGCCTGCGGCTGCTGCCAGGCATCCTCCTGGGCTGACTCGGAAACACCGCTCCTGAGGGCCTCACAGAGCTGAAAGAGACCTGCCCTCTGTGAGCGTGTGGATTCCACGGGCCTGAGCCCATGTCACCGCATCACCTGGACTGCACAGCCAGCAAGGCCACGGCTTTCCTGGCTCGTTACATAGTGCAGCCCACAGCTTGAGTGCCATGAGCAGGACATTGCGGCCAGGGGCCCACACGTGTCCCACGCCTTTGCCAATGTAATAAACTACATTGTGATGCAGTTAATTTTTATGGAAAATTTGCAGTTGCGTTTCCTTTACACTATTATGAAGTGTCCATGAGTATCTTTTAATAGTGATTAAAAAGTAAAAATGTAGGTCTTGGGGCCAGCCCAGTGGCGTGGTGGTGAAGTTTGCACACTCTGCTTCGGTGGCCCAGGGTTTGCAGGTTCAGATCCCAGGTGCAGACCTAGCACTGCTCATCAAGCCCTGCTGTGGAGGCATCCCACATAAAATAGAGGAAGACTGGCACAGATGTTAGCTCAGGGACAGTCTTCCTCACACAAAAAAGGTAAAAATGTAAGTCTTAAGTCTCTTGTGCATAAGATTGGCAAAATCACTGATGTCCTTTATTTGTGTCATTTTTTTGACTTTTTAGGACTTCTAACAGTTGTAGCTTCCCTCTTTATAAATTTTTAATCACAGTGTTTGAAGTGTCTCTTTTAGTGATAAAATATATAAATTTGTGTAAAATATGAAAAAATATTTATCTTTTTTCAAAGTTATGTGATTTTGATGAATATTTTCCTTTGTTCCGTCAAAAGTCTTCAAACTGAAGCAAAAAAATTTTTTTAATGTAGATTATTACCTATAAAAGACATAATACCCTTTTATGTCCTTAATAACAAGAGTCTACAACTTTGTGAAGAAGAACGAGCCCAAATTCAGCCCCCTGCCCAGAGCCAGGCCCCAGCCTAGGGCCCCCACCCACAGCCTGGTCATGACTGCGCAGCCCCTTGTTGGTCAGCTCCCCTCAGGGTAGGCGGCCACGGCAGAGCCCGTGGGGCTTCCCCCTGCTCCCGGTGCTGTGTCAACACTCGGCTTGCAAGGCTGTGTTCCCTGCCAGTGATTTCACGGGAAGGCCAGACCGCACTGTGACCTGTAGTTGACAACACGTTAAATGTTCCTTACATTCTGAAGGAGGAGTATATTCACTAAAGAGTGTGCTCATGAACCTGTTCATAAAAAGAGTATCTCCAAGAAGAGTGGTCCCGAGAAGAAGCTTCTGGTCAGTGAGTGGAGTTGGCGGATTGGTCAGTGCCCTTCCTCCCCCACGGCCCCCCTGCCCTCTGGCATCCGTGGCCTTTGGATCCTGGCCCCTGAGTAAAGATGCCAGGCAGGCCCTGGCAAAGCTTGGCTATGTTGGTGGGTTCTGCAGTTACGTAATGTGGAGATGATCGTTGTTAATTAATTATGGTGACATTTCTAATTCATTAATTTATAGGTGTGATTCTTGCAGATAGACAGCTGTGTAGCTCAGTGGCTGACAGCCCTGGTGGTGGAGCCAGACCACCTGGGTTTGAGTCCCCCCTCTGCCACTTGCTTGAGCAAGCCATTGAGGCCCTCTGCGCCCCACTGTCCTCCTCTGTGAAGTGGGACCAGTGACAGTCATAGCACCCCAGAGGGTCATCGTGCAGATTCAGTGGCACACTGAGACACTCTGGTGTTAGCTCTCATTCTAAAAGCCAGGTTTAAGATACCTATCTCCCAGCAATACTATTCTGTTTCTTAGGTCTAATTTTTTTTTGTTTTCCTGAGGAAGATTGGCCCCGAGTTAACATCTGTACCAATCTTCCTCTGTTTTATGTGGGACACTCCTACAGCATGGCTTGACGAGCAGTGCTAGGTCCGTGCCCAGGATCCTGATCTGTAAACCCTGGGCCGCCAAAGCAGAGCATGCAAACTTTACTACGCTACCAGGCTGGCCCCTTTTAGGTCTAATTTTTAAATTCTGCACCTGAAAGGGACCTTAGAGACTAAGAAGTCTATCCCCTCATTTTACAGATGAGGAAACTGAGTCAGGGGGATGAAGAAATTTGACAGAGAACTGCACATTGTTGTTGGCAGAGCTGTGTTTAGAACCAGGCATCCTGCCTCTGGGTACCGGTTCTTCCTGGCTCGTTATGCTCCTCTTCATTCCTTTAAGAGAAAGAGGAGTCTGGGGGCCGGCTCCGTGGCCGAGTGGTTAAGTTCGCGCGCTCCGCCTCGGCGGCCCAGGGTTCGGATCCTGGGCGTGGACATGGCACCGCTCATCAGGCCACAGTGAGGCGGCGTCCCACATCCCACAACTAGAAGGACCTGCAACTAGGATATACAACTATGTACCAGGGGCGGGGGTTGGGAAATAAAGCAGAAAAAAAAAAAGTTGGCAACAGTTGTTAGCCCAGGTGCCAATCCTTAAAAAAAAAAAAGAAGATTGGCAACAGTTGTTAGCCTAGGTGCCAATATTTTAAAAAAAAAAGAGAGAAAGAGGAGTCTGACTGTGGAACTCTTGGCCCTCAAGCAGCTGATTTTGGTTTTCCTCCCGTTTCAGCCTCAGAAGGGGAAACTGACCCCGAGCCCCGTGGATTTCACCATCACACCTGAAACCCTGCAGAACGTCAAAGAGGTAACGTGTGCCTCACGCTCCAATGCCTGCCGGGTGTTTTCTTAGAAACCATGTGCCCCTGACAGACTGTTGCCCCGTGTTCTCTATTTGGGCATGAAATTATTCTTTTTTCCCTGCCTTCAGTCTGAGTGATTAGGTTTGTGAGGGTTGTGGGGTTTTTTCTGTTTATATTGTTGTTTGCTCCTTTTTTCTCTAACATCCTATTTCTACTTTCCTAGTTTGTTGTTAGTGCCGTTGAGTCGATTCTGGCTCCTAGCAACTCTGTGCACAGCACAGAGGAACCCTGCCAGGTCTTTCTGCGCCGTCCTCTCCCCTTCCGGGACTGTGGCAGACTGTGCTCTGCTGTTCACAGGGCTCTCAGGGCCAGTGTTTCAGATGTGGGCGGCCAGGTCCTTCTTCCTCATCTGTCTTAGTCTGGAAGCTCCGCTGAAACCTGTCCACATGGGTGACGCTGCTGGTGTTACTTTCCTAGTAGTTACCCTTAAGTGTTCAAACATACATAGACCATTATAAGTTTAAGACAATTGTAAGCATTGAGAATAAGTACCTTCTGGCCCAAGGTTTGTAACATTTTTGCATTTTTCTCCCATCACACTCCCCCCATTTGTTGAAGTCATCTGAAATCTAAGTTCTGGTTTGTCATTTATTTTTCCAAATGTTAAGCCTTTATTGGCTTAGAAACCATTTCTTAATAGTTGCCTGAAGTATCATAGTCATATTATCTAGCGTTAACCGTTAAGTTTTACCACATTCATTGCTCACCATTGTTTTCACTTGCTTATGTTTTCTTCGATTTATTTTTTGTTTAGCTGGAATACATCCTACTGTCATTCTTTCAGAAAGGGTAAAGAGTGAACTTAAAATCCTTGAGTGTCTGAAAAATATCTTACTTTGATGTCACATTTGAATCCTAGCTTGTTAGGCAGAAAATTCTAGCTCTAATATCATTTGCCCTTAGAACTTTGAAAGACAGCTCCCTGGCTTTCTGGTGCCTTGTCATACTGAGGCCAATCTGATTCTCAAATGTGTGTGCTCATCTGTTTCTTCTCTCTCTCTCCCCTCCCCGACAAAAAACTTCCAAGATCTCCCACCCTTCATGTTCTAAAATTTCAAAGCACTTGCCCAGGGCTGGATCCTTATTTTGTCAGCATGCCCGGCATTGGGTGGTCCCTTTAGTTCGTTCTGAAGGCTGAACCTTCTTCAGCTCCGTGAACTTCTCTTGTGTTATTTCTTAGGTGCATCATAGGAGAACCCGTTGGCTTCACCTATAAGCTCACTAATGTGTCTTCAGAGAGTACGTAGCCCGTGTGTTCACCTGTTCACTTCACTTCGAAGCATGATTTCTTTTTCAAGATCGCCGTTCTTTTATCCCAGACACAGTGCCCTCCATCTCTGTTCCTGTATGGATGCTGTCTCTGAGGGGGCTGGCTCTAATGTGTGTTGAGTGTATGCCTCTTTTTCATGCTTTTATTTTCCTCAAACGTTGATTAGTTCCTGGTTGTCAGTTTACGTGTATAGATGCGGATCTAATGCGTATGGTCTTGGTAACTGGACTCTCGCTTTAGCCCCAGTGAGAGTCTGTTCCTCTGATTGTGAGCGCATCTGACCAGAGCAGCCTTGCCTTGAGTGTCGTGCAGCGGGAGGAGGCATTCAACCCTGGGTGCTTTCTTTTACGGGGTGTGGGCAGCCTGTCTTCCGGGTCTGGGGGCTCCCTGTCCTGCACTGGGGCCATAAATGGCTTGGGACACTTGCCCTGCCTTGCCCAGCCTGCTTTGGGAGCCTCCTCGGTGGGAAGTCCCCCTCGAGGGAAGCTGTGGTGCCAGCCTGGGGCAGGCGCTGACTCCTGGGGCTGCACACGGCCAGTTTGGCCACCCTCTGATGTGTTACCTGCGACTGTCCGCCCCTGCCCTTCCTGGGTGGCCCCCACCTCTATCTCGGGGCTGCCCGGGCGCTGTGGGAACCCTTGCTCGCAGAGCTCTCTCCGCCAGCTGTAGGTGTGGTCCCCTGGGCCCTCACGAGCTTCCCTGTCTCCGTCCCTTTCCATCGCACAGAATGCTTCACGGGGGCATCTCCGGAAGGCGTTCTGCGTCGCTTTGCCGGGCGCAGGCTTATTTGTGGTCCTGTCAGTGGGAGGAGAGGTGAGATGGATGTTGGTCAGTGTCTACAGCTGGACGTGAGATTTTTCATCAGCTGCCTAAAAGGATTTTAATGTAGACTGCTACTGCTTTCTATTTTTCTAAACTAATAGCTTCTTTTACTTTTAATTATTTTTAGAATTCTGTCTTAAATCAAAACTTTTTTAGAGTTCTCTGCCTCTGGGGCCCACCAGGACGGAGCACCTTGCTTTTCAGCGCTGTCCAGTATGGTGGCACCAGCCACATGTGACCACCGACACTTGAGATGTGGCTGGTGTGAACTGAGATGCGCTGTAAGCAGAAGACGCTGACTGGGTTTCAGAGACTCAGTGTGAAAGAGGATGTGAAACACCACTCATAATCTTTTAATAGTGATTATATGTGGAAGTGATAATATTTTGGATATATTGACTAATTTTACCTGTTTCCTTTTACTTTTTTAAATGTGGCTCCTAGAAAATTTTAGATTACGTGTTTTGTGGCTTACCTTGTGCCTCTCTTGGACAGTGGTGTTTAAGCTTTCTTTACCTTCAGTCACGGGGACGCAGCGAGGTCAAGGCTGCGAGAAGCGTGGTCCATAACTGCCGGTCTGTGTCCCGCGGGAGCACCCCACTCACTGTGCCCAGTTTCCTCTGTCTGCAGAGAGACGCTCCACAGGCTTTTAGGCGAGCATTAAAGAACATTGTTCTCTGTAAATTTCCTTGAAATAAAATAACTGTCTTGGCTTTTCAAAATTGCATCATTGGGAATATTTCAAAATTGATTATCTTTTTAAATGTTGTGTGTGTGTGTGTGTGATTGGTTGTCCTTAAACACTGTTGGCAACTTCCTCAGACTTTCTTATGTCACATTCTTTGGCGAGAAGGGGCTTTCCAGATCTGATCTAGGCAATTCGGATGATTCTGAGAAAGCGCTGGTCCTTCTCTACAGGCAGTGTCCGTCAGGTGCCTTATGTCTGTAGACTGAATGGAATAATTCAGTCTGTTAATTAAGTTGACAGAAGATCTAAGCACTGTTGGACCTTTCTTCCTATTTTGTAAAAGAGCATCCCAATGGGTTTTATAAAAATTATCCAACTTTGTTTTCAGTTGTTTTTTGTTTGTTTGGTGTCTTTGTTTTGTTTTGTTTTTGCTGAGGAAAATTAGCCCTGAGCTAACATCTGTTGCCAGTCTTCCTCTGCTTTTTATTTGTGAGCCCCTGCCACAGCGCAGCTGGATGAGTGGTGTAGGGCCACGCCCAGGATCCAAACCTGTGACCTGGGCTGTGAAGCGGAACAGGCTGAACTTAACCACTAAGTCACCAGGCCAGCCTCTGTTTTCAGTTTTTATTTGTACCAAAGTGACTATTGAGTACTTTCTCTTGGCACCTTCCGTTCCTGATGTATTTGTGTTTGTTTTGTCCTAGAGGGCCTTGCTCCCTAAATTTCTCATCAGAGGACATCTCAACTCCACCAACTGTGTTATCACACAGCCACTGACAGGAGAGCTGGTGGTGGAGAGCTCGGAGGCCGCCATCAGGAGCATCGAGCTGCAGCTGGTGCGCGTGGAGACCTGCGGTAAGTCAGGCCCAGCTGCTGCGTGCAGTCGGCGGTTAATGTGCTGTGGGTGGAACAGAGGGAGGCAGGCCTCTTGATCCCACGAAGTGTGTGTGTGAGGGAAGTGAGACGTGGAAGGAAGGGGACGCCCCAGAACCCTGAGAGCAAATGGGAGCAGTCAGCGAGCATGTGGACACGGGTTCTCATGGAGTCTCGGGCCTGTGGATCAGCTTGCATGTTGGCTGTTTGCTGACCACGGATGCTTCTCCCTTCTGCAGGGTGTGCGGAAGGCTATGCGCGAGATGCCACGGAGATTCAGAACATTCAGATCGCCGATGGGGATGTCTGTCGGAGCCTCTCTGTCCCCATATACATGGTCTTCCCCCGGCTCTTCACCTGTCCCACGCTGGAGACCACCAACTTCAAAGTGGGTAAGTGTGCTGCTCCCACCCTCGCAGGCCTGGCGGGATTCTCCTGTGAAGAGGGCAGAAGGGGCCACGCAGTGTCGGGGACACTTACTTGTCTGGGTCGGGCACAGCTCAGAGCACTAGGTCCTTCAGTCACTCAGCAGAAGCTGAGAAGCTGCTGTGACCTGGCTCTCGAGGAACTTGCGTCATCACACAGGGAGACGGCAGCAACCATGTCACTGTGGGCCAGGGCAGGTGACGATAAGGAGGGACGAGCCAGCAGTGTGCACGGGGAAGTCAAGTTGGCTCCTGCGATTGGCAGAGGAGGGGAGACCCAGAACGCGACAGTCCAGTGTGGACATTAATCACCATGAAGCTTTTGTTCCACCAGCTTAGGGTCCTAGTCATTCTCTGCCATGACACATGTAGACGGTTTGACCACAAGATCCAAATCGTGTCACAGACACGGCTTTCTTTCCTGCTTTTTCTCCCTTCACTTTATGCCATGAACATTTCCGTGGTTTTAAATAGTCTTATAAAATATGTTAACGGTGCATCCATCCTAATAAAATGGCCATGCTTATGAAGTTCAGTGGAGAGGGCAACCCTCACTCCAAGGACACAGGAGGGCCAGACCCGAGGGACTTTGCCCTCGCTGACACGACGTTCTGCAGACTTATTGGAAAGACCACGAAAAGTGTCCCTGGACTTTCCGGGGACAACCTTCTGAGTCATGCCCAAGGCTCCTCGGTAGATGGATGTGATGAGGGGGTTTTGGTAATTGCTCCTGCTGTTACAAGTGCTTCACTGAGAAATGGGAAGATGGTCCCTGAGGCCATTACGTTTTATTCATGTCATATTCCCCCTAAATCCCCTAAATCTTTTAACGTGCGTTATTATTAGTACAGAGAGCCTTTTTTTAATTAAACCATAATTTTTCTTTCCATAATTCCAGATAATGTAACTTAAATTTTAAGTCAGCGGTTGCGTCACCACAGTTGAGTGTGTGCTCTTTAAGAGCGGGAAGGGTTGCCATGTCTGTCACTGAATCGCTGGGTGCTTTTTGGACTCTCTGTGCCTCCGTGTGGAGTGTGTTCCTGGAGCACGTGCACCTGGTGGGTTAGAGGCACAGTTTAATGTTTGTGGAGCCCCTGAGTGCTTCATTTGAAACATTCATTGTAGGGAGAGCACAGTGGGGTCGGGGCACCCATGTCAGCAGAGAGGGCAGCAACTCAGCGTTCGCCAGACTCACAAAAGGACGGCCAAGTCTGCTGACATCTACGACACGCTGAGGTACCACGATTTATCTCCAAAAGCGTGTGTATGATTGTCGTTGAATCGATAGTGTGTGCCCACAGGACACAGTCAGAGGCGCCAGGGGCCCGGAGTGCAGAGTACGTGCCCTCAGACACCCAGGCCCACCCCAGACCACAGGTCCCGGTGGAGGTGCCCCCAGGGCCGCCGGCGTCTTGCTCCCTGGCACACCGCATACTGTGCCCCGAAGGTGGTATTTTTTACTTCAGAATACTTTGATTTTAAGATAAAGAGGAGGAGCTTGTCTATTGATTTCATAACTTGGTTTTCCCACATAAACCTCAAAAAGGTCCAGAAAAGTATTTTTTCTGCTATGCTAAATGTTAAACACTGAGGTTTTTGTGTGTTATTCCTATGAGATTTACAAAGCACCCACGTCACGGCCACGTGGAGCCTCTGGTCCCTCCATGTGGGTAGCGCCCTCAGTCCCCCAGCCAGGACATCAGGATGCGCTCGTCCTTGTGCCCTGTCTGGAGCTGAGTCTGGTTTGGGGCTTGCACAGCCCCAGACACTGTCATTTATGGGAGTCCCCACAGAAAAGAGGTGACGTGCGGCCTTTGTGTGAGCGCTGCAGCCTCTCCTGGGTCCCGGGCTTGCTGTCGCATGGCTGGCTGAGGGCAGGCTCGGCGTCCCAGGGAGGATCGGCCCCTCCGGGTTGGGAGGTGGGCGAGCCCTGTGTCCTGAGGTCGGAGCAGTGTCTGCGCGTGTCCCCTTCACCTGTGCTGGTGCTGACCACTGGGACGTCACCTGTGGGTGGAGAGCGTCCCCAGCAGGAGCTCACCGGGAGTTTGGAGCGGACTGGCGGCTCGATGCCGGGGCTCTGCCGAGTTCTCTGCCCTGAGGAAGGCCAGCACTGGCGCCCCGAGTGCCCGCCTGTCCCTTCTGTCCACTCCAGCCAGCTGCGCTCCATCCAGGGAAGGACGACGAGGTGGCTGGAGGAGGAGGGTAACAGGAAGGTCCTGGGGCTGTCCTCGTGCTCTGACGATGTCAAAGGAATGTGACAGTTGGGCGCTGCTGCCGCCTGACTCCCGTGGTGGCTGGCGCTTGGGCAAAGCTGGACAGCCACATGGGGGGACATGTGGGACTCCAGCCACAGGTGGGACCTCGAGTGAGCTGCCCCCAGCCCCTCCCTTCGCCTGCGCTCTCTGCCCTCAGAGCCCCTCCCCCTGGGACGTGGCCGCTGTCTTCAGGGGCCCCCTCCTCACACACACCCCACTTTTGCTGTCACCAAGGCCTCCTCGTGTGCCCACAGGTAGGAGGTGGACATTTGAACAGGGGTTTCAGATAAAGGACGGCCGGCCAGTAACGGCGCCATCTCTGCCTGTTCTCTCTCCCTTGGGGTGGGAGGCGAGCACCCGAGCTGCTGCGGTCCAGCCTGGAGGCTGCGATTCCATTAACAGCGGTAGGAAAGGTGAAAATAGAGCAAAAGAATACAAACGAATGGAAAGGATTCTGGAAGATTCTCTAGTAAAGACAAAGGATAAGGAGAGCGTGGGTGGGGAAGCTGATGCCTTGCAACTTGCTCCCGTGTGAGAAGGCAGGTTTGTGTGGAGCAAGTGCACCAGAGGCAGGCAGACCCCAGTGGAGTGGCTCCCGGGGTCTCGGGGAGCTCAGGCTGCCGGCCGGGGACAGGAGTGGGGCGCCCACGCGGCGCCCCCTCCGTGCAGAGCCGGCTGCGCCCCAGTGGTCCGCCTGTTCCCCTGCGGGAGCCAGCGCACATCAACCCAACCCTTCTCTCCCCAGAGTTCGAGGTGAACATCGTGGTGCTGCTCCACGCCGACCACCTCATCACCGAGAACTTCCCGCTGAAGCTCTGCAGGGTGTAGCCCGGGCGCGGCCTCTGCCTGCGGGCTCTGCGGGCATGGACGGGACTCGCAGGTGGCAGAGCCCTCCTCCTCCTTTCCCCAGCGCGGGCGCCTCTCATCGGACCTTTGCTTTGAGGTTCATCGGGACTGCTTCCTGTCACTGGCAAGATCATCTCCCAGAAAGCAAAGTTTCCTGCCGCTCCTGACTCCCCCGCCCCTCGTGAGGGTCAGTAACACGGTGTGACAGCAGTTGAGATTCCAGGGAGAAAAGGAAACCCTCCCTGCCTGGCCAGGGGACTCCCGACAGCCCAGGATGGCGACGAGCATGCTGGTTGCTTGTGACGTTTGCAGCGACCCCCGAGGAGGCGTACAGAGTGGCACCCCCTGGAAACGGGGCACTTTACCCCTCTCTTGTGTAGTTCTGTACCATTTTTCATGCTGACTTCAGAACCTGGAGGGAACTGGACTAAGTGTTCCTTGCTCTGCTAGGAGCGAGGGGATTTGGTGGCGATGGCGGTGCTGGAGTAATTCTGAAGGCTCAGGAGCTGGTGTAAAACCGTGTGCTGCCCTATTCCCAGAATACATTTAAATGTAAGGTGGCGTAAGGGGGAAACCCGCATGTCCGTGTCTCTTGTTGGGTGGGTTCTGGGTGGCAGGAGGCCTGTGCCCAGGGCAGTAGGTGAAGACCCCCGTGTGCTGGCTGGTGCCAGGAGCATGCCCTGGCCTTGATGAACTGGCCTGCCTCCCACCCCCAGGCTTTGGCCTGGAGCCCGGTTCTCCTTGTCCTCCTTGTGAGTCACGGTGAGAGGCGAGCCTGTTGCAACACATTCCTTCCTGCAGATCCTGCCATTGTTCCTGTCGGCCCACAGTCAGCCAGGCCTCGGAAATGAGCTGTGTGCTGCCCGCTCCCTGCCCTTCCCTGACAGGCCCTCCCGGGCAGGCGTGGGCGAGACGCACCCTGCTCACGGCCCGGCTGCGCTGCCCTTGTCCTGGCACAGCCTTGGGCCGGGTGGTGCCGAGGGCCACAGACCTGACCAGGCGCCGCTGTAGCCCAGGGCTGCACCAGCGAAACTGATACAGCTTGCCCACAGAGTCGTGTCAAAGCTGGTTCCCAGGGAACACGTTTCTGGTCGATAAGTCTTTTATGCTCACATGATGTTAATAATTATCTTTGATGATGTATTTAAACTAGATAGCAGAAAACAAAAAAACAAAAAGGCCATAACTTCTGGGAAGTTTCAAAGAAATCATTTGTAATGTAAAAAAACAGAATTTTGAGAAAGGTTCGGATTGTATATTGCTATATAATTTTTTTAGTAAACCGGTTTTATGGATGTAAACATGTAAACATGATGAGTGCTCTCCTTAGGGAATAGTATTACCTGAGCTGCCAGCAACCCGGCCAACTTTGTCATTTCTTCCGCCCCTGAGGGGCCCAGGCCAGGGCCTCGGGCAGGCCCTTTCCTTCCCCCTCTTGGCCGGATTCCTCTCCCCGTCAGTGATTAAGGAAGACGCAGATGTCGGGGCATCTTGGGCAGCAGCTGCCCCTCTGTGCCCCGCTGGCTGGAGCGGGGATGTCCACTGTCCGAGCTCGGTTGTCAGATGCTCCCCGTACAGCAAGAGGAGAGGAGAGGAAGCGGAGGTGAAGGCAGGTCTGAACCGTGAGTCGAGGACTGTGGTATTTTGGAAATGCCCCTTTAGGCAGGAACACATTTTGGCTGTCGGAGCTCCAGCAGAAATGGGACCTGGCTCTGCTTCTCAGCTGCATTGTGAGTTCCACAGTAAAGATGGAGAGGTAAATCAGAAAAGGATAAAAAAAGCCGAAGCATCGGGCCTGAATTCATCGAGAGTCTGTGTCCCGAGCCCACCTTCTGGTGGGAGGTGGAACCCTGACCTTCACCATTGGAGTCTTGTAATTCCCAAGGCCGAGTGTGAATCACCCTTTAAAAACTGGAGGCGCTGAGATTACCTCCCGTGCCAGCAGTGATGTATTGATGAAGCGGATTGCCCGTGTGCTTCCACTGTCCCTCTCTGATCCCCCTTCTTGTTCAGAAATAAGGTTGTATTTCCATGACCCATGCCTGCCTGGCTAGGGACTTATTTCTGACTCCCTTGCAGCCAGGTGTGGTCATGTGACAACGGGGACGTGGGCCACTGGAGGCTGGACCCCATCAACCCCTTCCCATGGCTGGGCCAGGAACAGGCCAGTGTCCCAGCCTGGACTGTGCCAGAGCCCAACAAATGTGTGAGCAGAACAGCTCACCTTGCCACCCTGTGTCATCGTCACAGGAGAGAGAAAGGCATGGACTTGTATTCAAGCCACTGGATTGCTGGGGGTCTTGGCTGCAGCAGCCCAGCCCCACCATAGAGCTCGTGATGAGAGGGGCAAGAGTTCACATGTGCAGGGGTCTGGTCCCATCTGGTGCCTCTCAGAGAGCCTGAGGTACGTGCGCGTGCAGAAGGACATCTTTGTGCCCACCCTCTGAGCCAAGACTTGACTTCAGGACTCTCAGAGGTCCAGAAGCTTGCGTGGACCCAGCCGGTCAAGTGCCACGACTGGGTAGGCTCGGCATTCCCTGGGGCCATTGCTGCTCATCCAGTGGCCCCAGAATCCAGCTGGACCCAGCCCTACCCAGTGAAACCCTGACCAGAGTGGAAGGAAAATGGGCTGGTTTTCACCATCACTCACTGTTCAGATAATTAAAAAGAGTGAGTTACGGGGGCCGGCCTGGTGGCGCAGCAGTTAAGTTCACACGTTCCCCATCGCCGGCCCGGGGTTTGCCAGTTTGGATCCCGGGTGTGGACATGGCATTTGCTTGTCAAGCCGTGCTGTGGTAGGCGTCCCACATATAAAGTAGAGGAAGATGGGCATGGATGTTAGCTCAGGGCCAGTCTTCCTCAGCAAGAAGAGGAGGATTGGTGGCAGATGTTAGCTCAGAGCTAGTCTCAAAAAAAAAAGAGCTATGGTTTTCCCAGAGAGAGGTGTCTACTTAATACCAAGAGTGAATTCTGTATTGACACCTGTAGTGCGTCCCTTACACGGTACATTTTGGGAGGAGAGCTGCTATCTGGTGCCAGCTCGCAAACGTCTTTGAAACTTGCCAGGAGGTGCTACCTACAGTGAGGCTAACCCTCCTGTTCTGGAGGGACGGGCCACTCGCTGCTCCTGCTCAGCGGAGCTCAGTTCTGGCAGCTCCAAGTTGCTGCAGTGTTGACAGATACCAGCCATGGGTGTGGGTCTAATGAGAGCTGTATGAGCATCAGTCATCCTGGAGCAGGCCCTGTTCTCAGTGCCATGCGTGGGTTATTTTATTTCATTGTGTAGCGACCCTAGGAGGAGGGAGCTGATATTCTCCCCATATATGGAGGAAATTGCAGTGGATGGAAAGGCACTTGTCCATGTGGCCACATGTTGCCCGAGCCACACACTCTACTGTAGTGCAGTAAAATTAGAAATGACTACCAAGGGGAAAATCCAGTATAACCACGTGTAAATGTTATAACACTCTTCAAGGAGGAAACCAAAACTTCATTGACAGACCCTTTTAAACAATGAGAATGAGCATACCATATAGCAAGAGCTTTGTATTATGGCCAGTGCTGCAGTCAGAGCAAAATTCATAGCCTTAAGTGATCTTACTACACCACAGAGAAGGAAAACTGAGTTAGGCATTCAAATTAAAAGTCTAGAAAAACAGCAAAACAAAGAGGAAAGAATTAATGACAAAAGCAGGAATTAGCTGATAGGAAAGCAAAAACCCTGGAAAATTTTTAAGTCCATGATTTGGTACTTTGAAAAGACTAATTCAATGGCAGATCTTTAATAGAACAAAACAAAACAAAGAAAAAGAAATATGTAATAACTTAAGATTGAAAGCAGCTTGATGAGAATGATATTACAGTATGTACCTTCCCTGCTAATAAACTGCAAACTTCAATAAAATGCAAAGTGACTCCAGAAAAGGTAGGCTACCTGAATAAAATGATACCTTAGGGAAGAAATTGAAAAAATTGGCAAAGAGCCCTAAAAAGGTGCCAGGCCCAGATGGTTTTACAGCAGGTTTTTATGTGAGCTTCAAGGACCAAATAGTTCCTCTGCTGTTTAAACTGTTGCAGGCTATAGAGAAGGATTTGAACCCTCCTGATTTATTTTACGTGGCCAGTGTAGCTCTGTTATAAAAATCTGACATATCAGTTGGGATTAGGTTAGCTGTGAGTAAGGGAAACCCAAAGTTAGAGTGGCTTAACCAAGACTCCCATACCTGTCCACAGGTAGACAGTGCAGAACTGGCATGGCAGCTCAGAGCCATGACATCCTCAGCAATCCAGGCTGCTCCCAGCTCACTTTTCTAGGATGTGGCCCTTGTCTTCATGGTTTAAGATAGTTGCAGCCAGTTCCAGTCACCACATCTGCATTCCAGGCAGCAGGATGGATGGGGGCAAGGATGAAAGTGAAAAAAGAGAAAAGGCCGGGTGCCAGCTCTTTTAAGGATCATCTTGATGGATGCCATAAGGTATATCTTCTTTTACTTTAACCTTTTATTTTGGAAGTTTCAAACATATACAAAAGGAGAGAATCATACACAGATGTCATACCCAGACGATAGCTATTCTTTTCCTTAACATCTTTATTGAGATATAATTCACGGACCATGAAATTCACCCATTTAAAGTGTACAAGTCAATAGTTTTTAGTATATCCACAGAGTTGTGGAACCATCACCACAACCTAAATTTAGAACATTTTCTTCACCCCAAAAAGAAACCCTGAACCCATTGGCAGGCAGTTTCTTCCTTTCTTCAGCCCTAAGCAAACGCGATGTGCTGTCTGTCCCCATAGGTCTCCCTGTCGTGACATCTCATAGAATGGAGTCATGCACGTGGGGTCCTTTGTGACTGGCTGCTTTGACTTAGCCTCAGATATTTAAGGTTCATCTGCATTTCACCTGTATCAGTCCTTCATTACTATTTATTGCCAAATAACATTCTGTTGTCTAGATAGACCATTTGCGTTTGTTCATTCATCAGTTGACAGACATTTGACCTGTTTCCACTTTTTGGGTATTAAGAAGAATGCTGCTGTGAACGTTCATATACAAGCTTTTGTGTGGACATAAGTTTTTATTTCTCTTAGAAATGCATCTAGGGATAGAGTTTCAGGGTCACGTGATGGCTTATGTTTAATGTTTTGAGGAACTGCAAATGTTTCCAAAGCGTCTGCACTATTTTACATTCCCACCAGTAAGGCACAAGGGTTCCGTTTTCTCCACTTCCTTGTCCCACTTGTTATTGTCCGTCTTTTTTATTGTGTCCGTCTGGTAGGTGTAAAGTGGTGTCTTGAGATTTTGATTTGCATTTCCCTAATGACTGAGGATACTGAACATCTTTTCATCTGCTGATTGGCCATTTGTATCTCATCTTTGGAGAAATGTCTATTCAGATCTTTGGGCCATTATGTAATTGGATTATTTGCCTTATTATTATTGAGTTATGACAGTTCTTTGTATATTCTGGATGAAAGTCCCTTTTCGGATATATGACTTACAAGTATTTTCCCTCAGTCTGTGGACTGTCTTTTCACCATCTTGATGGTATATTTTGCAGCATAGAAGTTTTAAATTTTGATGTAGTCCAGTTGATCTATTTTTTCTTCTGTCACTTGAGCTTTTGGTGTCACATCTAAGGAACCATTGCCTAATCCAAAGGAAAGGGAGATTTACTCCTTTGTTTTCTAAAAGAGTTTTATAGTTTTAGCTATTAGATTTATGTCTGTGATCCATTTTGAGTTAATTTTTTGTATGATGTGAGGTAGGGATCTGACTTCATTCCTATGTGGATATCCAGTTATCCCAGGACAATTTGTCAAAGACTATTTTTTTCCCCATTGAATGGTCTTGGCACCCTTGTCAAAAATCAGTTGTAACAAAAATCCTAAATATATGGGTTTCTGGACTCTCAAGTCTATTCTCATGTCAGCACCACACTGTCTTGATTTTTGTAGCTTTATAGTAAGTTTCGAAATTGTGAAGTGTGAGTCCTATAACTTTTATCTTCATTTTTGAAATTGTTTTGGCTATTCTGGGTCCTTTGCATTTCCCTGTGAATTTTAGGATCGGCTTGTCAAATTCTACAAAAAAGCTAGCTGGGGTTTTGATAGGGACTGCATTGAATTGGTAGATCTATTTGGGGAGTAATTATCATCTTAACAATATTAAGCCTTCCAATCCATAAACCTGAGATGTCTTTCCTTTTATTTAGACCTTGTTTAACTTCTTTCAACCATGTTTTATTGTTTTCAGTTTACAAGCCTTGTACTTCTTTTGTTTAATTTATTTCCAACTATTTTATTCTTTTTGGTGTTATTATAAATGGAATTATTTTAATTTAGTTTCACGTTTATTGCTAGTTATAGAAATACAATTGATTTTTTATATTGTTTTCTTTCCAGCAATCTTGCTGACATTTATTACCACTAATAGGGCTTTTTTTTTTGTAGATTCGTTATGATTTTCTATATACAAGATCATGTCATCTGCAGATAGAGATAGTTTAACTTTTTCCTTTCCACTCTGGATGTCTTTTATTTCTTTTCTTTACCTAATTGCCCTGGCTAGATCCTCTAGTTCACTGTTGAATGAAGTGGCGAGGGCAGACATCCTTGTCTTGTTCCTGATCTTGGGGCAACTTTCAGTCTTTCACCATGAAGTATGATGTCAGATATGGGGTTTTCATGGATGCTCTGATCAGGTTGAGGAAGTTCCCTTCTATCCCTAGTTTATTGAATGTTTTGATCATGAAAGGGTGTTGTATTTTGTCACATGCTTTTTCTGCATGTATTGAGATGAGCTTGTGGTTTGCCCTTTATTCATATGGTGTACTACATTAATTGACTTTCAGATATTAAGTCAACCTTGCATTCCTGTGATAAATCTCACTTGGCAGTGGTGTATAATCCTTTTTATATGTTGCTAGATTTTGTTTGCTAGTATTTTATTGAGGATTTTTGCATCTAATTTTATATATTCAGAAAAAGCAATTGGTCAAGGAATCTATTCTTGATTTTTAAAAACTCTTATTAAACTAGGGAAATACAGAATTTAACAAATATAATAAAGTGAATTTACAAAAATTAATAGGAAATATCCGGCATAATAAAGTGTTAAAAAATATCTTGTTAGTTTTGAGAGCAAGAGAGTTTCTGCTCTTCAAGTAATTATTCAGATTTGCTGTTGAAGTTTTGGCCAATGCAGTAGGATAGGAAAAGAGGGGGATTTGCTCAACACTCTAGGAAGCCTCATGGTGATGGTGATATGTGCTTATAACAAAACATGCCCTCCTAGTCTGAGTTTAACTGATTGTACTTGAACTAGGATTGCCCACGAGATGCTTCCATCTGACATAGCGATAAACCAACCCAGGAACCTTCCATGGTTCGTGCTCAGGGAAAGGGGTGCAGGTCGTGTGCACAGCCTGCGGGAGTTCCCCGGGACTGTGAGCAGGGGCCAGGAGAGAGAAGGCCCTAGACTTTCCGTGGATCCCCAGCAGCTTTTGCCTTCCTGTCTAAATGCATCCTTAACAAACTACTTTGTTCTCCACTTCAGCTAATCTGAGTGTCTCTTCCTTGTATTAGGTATAAACATTGCAAAAGAAGACATAAAATTATCATTATTAACAGATAATATGGTTGAAAACCTCAAAATCCCAGAAAATCAACTGAATAGAAAAACTATTATAACTGTAAAGGCAATTCAATGAAATAGCCAATTACATATATTGATCTATAAAAACAGCTTTCAAAAAAAAGAAGGAAACATTGATAAATTTAATTTTATTTGAAAAAAATACAAGGAATAATTTTAACAAAACTTGTTAATAAGACATATGCAAGACCTATTTAAGGACATCTATACAACATTATTTAGAAATACTTTTTAAAATTGAGATAAATGCTATGTTACCATATAGAAAGACTCAATTGTAAAGATATCAGTTCCCAAATTAATTTTTAAATTTTAACATTTAACCTTATTCTATACAGATCTTAATGTAATATTTTCTTTGGATCTAAAGTTCACGTGGAAGACTAAGTATGTTAGAATATTCAATAACATTTTGAAAATGAAGAAAAAATAAAAGGTAGTACCAAACCAGACATTAGATAGTATTAAAAAGATACAAAAATAAAAACCGTGTGGTAGTGGTGCCAAAAGCGACAGGCCAGTCAAACAAATATAAAATCCATCATTGGACCCAGGTATATATATAAGAATTTAATAGATAAGACAAGGAACACGAAGTAAAAATGGCATTTCAAATCAGTTGCAGAAGAATAGATAATAAGTTGTGTTAAAAATTATATTACCAGTGATATAGTGCCAGTGATCACCTCAAAAGGAAGTAAATACCAAAGGTATAAAGATATGACAGTACATGATGACATCATAATAATACCAGAAGAAGAGACAGATAACATACAACTGTGGGATGGTGAAACTTTTCTTTTTAGCTTATAAACAACAGAAACTTATTTCTCCTGGTTCTGGAGGCTGGAAAGCCCAAGATCAAGGTCCAGCATGGTCACGTTCTGGGGACCCCTCAGTTCGCCGTCAGAGCCTTCCTGCTGCGCCCTCACATGGCGGAGGGGCTGGGGGGCTCTCCGTGCCTGTTTTATAAGGGCACCGATCCCGTTCACCAGGGCTTTGCTCTCGTGACTGATCACCTCCCAAAGGCCCATCTCCTAATACCATCATCACCTTGAGCATGAGGTTTCAACCTGTGGATTTGGGGGACACAGCATTCACTTTGCGGCAGGGCCCCATGCTTGGAAAGGCCCCACGCTTAGTTCAATGCTCCGCTGTTGCTGTCTTGAAACTGTTAATTTTTGAACAAGGGGCCCCGCGAGTTAAGTGGCTGGTGAGTGAAGAGCTGGTGCACACGGTTGTGGAGCATAACCCTTTCCCCCCACCCGTTCGTTCCGCGAAGGTTGACTGACTGCTGCGTTCTGAGGTCGGCCGGTGTGGGGAAGCCACCGCCACCCCCGCCTGGGAGTCTGCAGGAGCCGAGACTCTGAAGCCAGAAACAGTGGGGCGTAGCTGGACAGGAGTGGCCTGTTAAGGTTTGAAGGTCGTGCTCCCTCACGTCCTGGTGCCCTTCGTCAGCAGCTCTTCACTGGCACACCCGCAGTGTTTTCAGCTGCAGGGGGCACCTTCACGCACAGACGCTAACTGGGCAGTGCCGGGGAAGGAGCACTGTGCGGGGGCTGTGGGGACACAGCTCCTGGCCTCGGGGAGTCTGCGTCTCCTGGGGGGGAGGGAGAGGCGAGGATGAGGGGTGAACGTGACGGACAGGCCCCCCGGCCCTCCCAGTGCTCCGCGCCCGGCCGGCAGCGGATGTCGCGGCCTTGCGCTACTTCTGACTTGTAGGCCAATGCTGAAACCAACCTTGTTCACGACCCCCGATGAAGGAGGGAAACATCCTTGGGGTTCTCGGCACCAGGCCGACAGCGAATATGTACTATTTTTTGCTTGTTTGTAGGTTTTTTATTTTTGGAGCATTCACCAGGAAGATAAGAGTAGGAACTAAATTCCCTAAACGGCCAGAGGGACAGGGACAGAGGCTGGTTCTTCCAATGTGCGCGTGTGCCGTGGGGGCGATCTCAGGAGGGGGCGCTGCTGTGACATGCCTCTTGTTCTCCATCAGGAGGGCTCTCGGTTTCCCCATCTGTCAAGGGAGGGGATGGGTCAGTGATTTCTAGAGGACTTCCACCTCCATGTGAGGTCCCCAGAGTCAGACTCTCGTTCCACTCTGCCTCAAGCTGCGAGGCCTCAGTTTCTCCTGTAAAACCAGGGGGTGGGCCTGGAGCACTTTTCGGGAAGACCTGTGGCATCCTCAGAGGGGCGTGCGAGTCCCTGGGGCCCCTGGGGGTGGGGCCTGCTCTGAGACTCACCTGCCCCCGCACCCCCCCCCACCCCCCCCACCCCCCCCCCCCCCCCCCCGCAGGCTGTTTCAGGAGTCACTGCTCCTCCTTCTCAGGGGTCACTCTCGGCCTGCGTGCCCACTTGGGGTCTGGGGTGAAGTAACTGTGGGGTAAAGGGCAGAGAACAAGAGCTCCCTGTGGGGGTCCAGCCCAGCATCACCAGGCTTTCTTATCTCCAAAGTGAGGGCCAGAAAATCGGGGCGGCCTGAAACTTTTAAAATATGACACCAAGGACAAAAATCATGAAGAAAAATATTGATGGAAAAAAGTCAAAACCTTCAGTACATAAAAATTTTCTTTAAGTTAAAAGAGAAATTAGGAAAAATATCGATCACTTAATGACATGCAGTGTATTAATATCATTAACATATAAGAGTACTCTTATAGATCAGTAAGAAAAATATGAACACCCCAAAAGAAAAACCGGTCAAGATGAATAGACAACTGACAAAAGAAAATAAAGCATATAGGGGGCCGGCCCCATGGCCAAGTGGTTAAGTTTGCACACCCCAGTTCAGTGGCCCCGGGTTTCGCCAGTTCGGATCCTGGGCGTGGACCTACTCACAGCGCATCAAGCCATGCTGAGGCTGCGTCCCACATACAAAGTAGAGGGAGACTGGCACAGATATCAGCTCAAGGACAATCTTCCTCAAGCAAAAAGAGGAAGATTGGCAACAGATGTTAGCTCAGGGCCAAGCTTTCTTACAAAAATAAAAAATAATAAATAGTGTTCATTCATGGATTATATGCTTGTTATTTTTGCCTAAATTATAAATAAAATCATATCTTTTCTCTTGCTTTCTTTGTTCTCCATTAAGCTTCTAGTTTTTGAGATAGCTTCCATGATTTATTATCCCCCTTTTGCAAAAGTGTAATAGACATAAAGAAATTAAAGTGTTTTACACACTTTCTAAGTCTACACATAACCCAGATCTTTGTTTACAGATCAACATTGATGCCCTCATGGGGTTTATAATTACAGACAATGAAAGATACAAATTTTAAAAATAGTGTTTAGGAACTTCTACTTCTACCCATGAAGGAGTAACTGGTACCAGATGTGCCTTCTTATCATAAACAACTAGAAAACTAGACAAAATATGTAAAACACCTGTGTATAGACATTGGCACAGTCAGTGCAGGACTGAGGTCCCTGGAAAAAGGGAAACAGGGTGAGCCCTAGGAGTGCCAGGCAGTGCACACGGGCCATGGGATGTGAGGGGGAACCGAGCAGAGCACGTCACTGCTGAGTTGAGTCAGAGATCAGAGTGTGGCTGGAATTTGGGAATCAGAATACTGGAGAGAAGAAATATACAAAGAGCTCCAGAAACCTGAAAGGGGCCCCCTTGAATCTGTTGCTAAAAACTTAATTGTGTAGGGTGAAACTCCAAAGGCAAGGGAATACTGGGTATCTGTAAGCCTCATAGTTCCCAGAGCTGACACAGTTCTGGGAGACATTTGAGTTCCAACCAGCCAGAGAGAACATTCCAGAAGGGTCATGCACAAGTAGTAGGGCTGCTCCAAACCCATCCCAACAAAGCTTAAAAACAAGTCTTGAAAGGGTGAAGTGATCTGGAAGCAGTTTAACTGCCAGCCCAAACAAACTCAACACTCTTTAAAACAGTCCACACACAGTAGGGTCCGGCCCCATGGCCAAGTCTTTAAGTTTGCGCGCTGCTTCAGCGGCCCAGGGTTTCTCCAGTTCAGATCCCGGGCGCAGACATGGCACCAATCATCAGGCCATGCTGAGGCAGCATCCCACATGTCACAACTAGAATACACAACTATGTCGGGGGGCGGGGGGGGGGGTGCTTTGGGGAGAAAGAGGAGGAAAAAAAAAGAAGATTGGCAACAGATGTTAGCTCAGGTGCCAATCTTAGGAAAACAAACACTCTCCAGTATGATATAAAATATCTAGCATCCAATCAAAATTACTAGACACTCCAAGAAGCAGAAGAAAGTGATCCATAAACAGGAGAAAAATCAGTCAAAAGAAACAGATCCAGAAATGGTGGAGATGGTCAAATTAGCAGATAATGGATTTAAAATTATGCTCAAGGATTTATGTAAAAACATGAACATGATGGGAAAATAAATTGAACATATAAAAAAGAATCATGGGTTTCTAGAGATGAAAAATTCACAGGACTGGCTTAATAACAGATGAGATCTACAGAATAAAACATCAGTGAACTTGAAAAGAGAGCAATGGGAACTATCCAGTTGGAAACAGAGAGGGGTAAAAAGACTGAATGAATGAGTGACTGACTGAAGAAGGAAGAGAAGGAGGGAGGAAGGGAGAGAGAGAAGGAAAAGAGCCTCATGACCTGTGGGAAGATGGCAAGCGGTCCATCATACATGTCACTGGAGTCCTGGAAAAGAGTGCTGGATGGAGGCAGATTTGGAGGAATACTGACTGAAATTTTTACAAATTTGAAGAAAATTAAAACAGTTAAATTTTGTTACATCAATATAAATACAACACAATGCTAGATAGTTGTTAAATAGCATAAGGTAGATTTGTATGTCCTTATATGGAAAAATCATGTATGGTGTAAAGTGAGAAAAGCGGGATATACAAAATAGGTATAGAATGGTCATTTGTGGAATTCTGAAAAGGATGCACATTATCAGATATGAAAGGGAGATGGAAGTATCCACAATGAACTCTTAGAAGTGTGGATTCCTTTGGGACGGAATCAGGGTGGAGGGGTGTAGACTACATTGGCGCATGCAGTTGGCCCTCAGTGTCCATGGGTTCCACATCCGTGGACTCAGCCAGCTTTGGATCAAAAGGCCTGTATTGGTTGTGTCTGTACTGAACATGTACAGACTTTTCTTTCCTGTCGTTATTCCCTAAACACCCAGTATCATGAGAATTTACGTGCCGTTTACATTGTATTGGGTATTATAAGGAATCTAGAGATGATTTAAGGGAGATGGGGGATGTACATAGGCTATACACAAATACTACAGCATTTTAGTTTTGATTTTTTTAATTTTTATTTTTGTTGAGGAAGATTAGCCCTGAGCTAACATTTGCCACCAATCCTCCTCTTTTTGCTGAGGAAGACTGGCCCTGAGCTCGCATCCGTGCCCATCTTCCTCTACTTTATATGTGGGACGCCTGCCACAGCATGGCCTGACAAGCGGTGCATAGGTCCACTCCCCGGATCCGAACTGGTGAACCCCGGGCCGCCGAAGCAGAGTGCTCGAACTTAACCACTGCGCCACCGGGCCAGCCCCACTATAGCATTTTATGTGAGAGATTTTAGCACCCGCAGGTTTTGGGTACCCACGGGTATCCTGAAACCAATCCCCCCAGGACACTGAGGGACGACTGTGTACGGACATACGTACACACACACATACAAAGACACATGAGACGCCGATTAAGAAAAATAAGAATCTACAGAAATACTTTTAAAGTAAAGAAAGCGCGCTAATTTTCACATTACATACAGCATTAAATCTTTGCCAACGTACACAGGTCTTCCTGGGATTTATAAAAACGTGAAACAAAAGGAAACGGAGTGAAGGCTCAGAGAGTACTTAAAAAACGAGGAGCTGGAAAAACAGTGAGGCCTGTGAGGAGAAGACTCTGACTCAGAGGCCTTGGGAGCACTCAGCACGGCCCTCAAGGCCTTAGGGCTTGGCCGTCACCCTGAGTCGGGCACCCCTGGGCCCGTGGGGAAGATCTGTGTCCAGTGAAGCCTGGCAGGGGAGCGGAGGGGAGGAGTGGGGAAGGCTGTCCTTTTGTTTCTTGTTTCGCTTCGAAGTCTCTAACGGTGGGAGCCCGGAGTCTCTGGTGTCTGACGTGTTGTCTGTAGCAACAGCTAACACTCACACGGAGCTGTTCCAGGCGCGTTGTGTGTCTTAACGCTTCCTCTCACAAGCCTGGGAAGAGAGTCCTCTTACGTCCCCACCTTACAGATGAGGAAACTGAGGCGTGGAAAGGTCGGTGTGACTTGCCCGAGGTTACCTGGTGGTGAGGGCTGGAGCTGGCACTCGCAGCCACTGCTCCTGCCCAGACAGGCTGCTGGGAGGGAGGGAACCGGGCACTTCTCAAGGAGGCGCCCGGGCCTGATGCGCGTGTGATTCTTCAGTCGTCCCAGTGGCCCACATCTGCAGCACCTCACCCCCGGGTATCCAGGTCCTCAGCCCTGCTGCACGTTGGACGTATCTGAGGTGGGGCTTTTCGAAGTCCAGAGGCCACGAATCAATGAATTACTCCAATCACCGAGGAGGGAACCTGGGCCCCTGGCAAATGGTGATTCACTCACATGCGCCGTCGGTCGAGGACCTGCGCTGGGGTGCCACTCACTGAGGCCCGCGCTCTGTAACTTCACCCTCAGGTAATTTGGGGGGAGCAAGGGTTTCCTACTGCAGCCCTGGGCCCCCTCATGTGGCAGAGCCTGCGAGGCGTCTGTTTCCTGGGGCCTGGCACGGAGCAGGTGCTCGACAGCTGTTGGCTGAGTAAGGAGAACGGGCCTGCAGGAGGACTGATGAGGTCACCAGCCTGTGGTTAGAGCAGTTGAATCGGCCATTGTTTGGAAAAACAGATGAGGCTAAACCCCAAATTAGCTCAGCCCATATTTAGTTAGTGATTGCATGTAAACCCCAGGCCCGCCTCTGTCACAAATAGAAAGAGAAAATCACATCATTCCTCGTCTGTAAAATATGGGCAGTAACTCCCACCCTGAAGGATTCAAACAGGGCACAGAGCCAGCCTGTGAAAAGTGCTGGGTAAATGGCGGCCACTATTGCTCCCCCAAAAGGTGACGTGCAGAGGCAGGTACCGCTAGAGCAACTGCATCATCTACGATGTATGGCGCCCTGGCTGCAGGGCAGGCACGGCTGGGGCAGGGCCCCTGGTCAGGCAGATGTCTTCACAGCCATGAAATCACTGGGGACAGACACACTGGAAAACAGAGTTAAAGGGCCTGAGGATTTCTGAATTTGTGTTTGTAATATCCTAAAAGTAAAATTTCATTTGTCCTGCTAGTTACCACTTCTATACTAACGAGTGGTGTTCTTTTATTTTTCCTGCCATTGAGAAAAATGTAAAAGCTAAAATGTACTTTCCTGTGAGCACGCTGCTGGATAAGAGGGGACCGAGTGATTTCACTGTGTACACTCTGGACCGTAAGATGCGGTGGGTGCAGTTAGATTAAGACCAGGAAATGGGTTCCAAATTGAGAGGATGAAAGGAGGTCCTGAGACTTTAAAGTAAATAATTGGTTTCGTAAGAAAAAATGGCATTTAACAAGTCAATTCCGTGGTAGGAAATATTTTCCAGGCAGAGTTTTACTTGTAAAATAGTCCGAAGGCATCGCTGAGTTTCCTACAGTTGGCGAGCTCTTGGTGTGGCTTTCATATAAAAAGGCGAATAAAGCAAATTATCTGTCCCTTTTCAAACTCCATCTCTATGATGGAGATCAGTTTTGGTTTCTATTCTGCTTCCAGAAAGGGAGAGATTTAAAACCTAAATCAGGGCCCCTTCTCTGCTACGGGGACCGAATATGCCTCTCTATAACTAGTAGTTTTTATATTTTATAACCAATATTTTCCTGATTAGCAATAGTTTAATATTAGTTGAATATGTTTAAATATCTCCTATAGTAACCTGATAAGGAATGTATGCATATATAAGCTACCTACACACATAATTTTAAAAGATCAAAGTAATGCTCACCTATAGTACAAACAAGAAGTAACGTGTTATAAAATAATGAGTATTTTGATAAGTTGATGCCTAGGCACACACTAGAAGACATCAGCACAGAATATTGAGTACCCAGGGCCTGTCCCCTCAGGTAGAATCAGCATGAGTGAGATGGCCGCAAGGATAGTGACTCGGGGTGCGCTGTGCTGGGGACTCAGACACCAGGAACAGGGCTGCTGTTGGGCGACATCACTTTCCAAAACGGTGAACAACTCTTGGTAAAGTTCCAAAAAAGCTCCCAAAGTACAGTCAACCCTCAAACCCCCATTTGCAAGGTAACAGCATTCCCGGAAAATTCAAGAACATTAAAATTCAAAAGATACTGGGTGTCTAAACATAAAATGCAGTTAGGGTCTCAACCTCTACTGTCCCATTCAGGAGCCACAAGCCACTAGCCACATGTGGCTGCTGAGCATTTGAAATGTGGCTACTCTGGATGTTGTAGACTGGACTTAGAATGAAAAAAAAAGAATGTAATGTATGTCATTAGTAATGTTTGTATTGATTATTGTTGAAATAACATTTTGGCTATACTGGGTTAAATAAAATATATTGCCAGCCTTAATTTTAGTTGTTTCTTTTTCCTTTTCTAAGGTAGCTACTAGAATATTGAAACTGCGATGTGCTGCATTACTGGAGGGCAGCGTCCTTGCGTTGGCTGAGTTTGGGAGAATCCTCACTCTGTGGGATGGTCTAGCTCACAGCGCAATATCCCACATCCTAGCCCTCCTCACCTGACTCCCAATCACTGTAACAACCAAAACCATGCTCACGTATCTCCAGAACCTCCGCCTTCCCCACAGCTCCCTTCCCCAGGGCGGGCCCACCTCACAGCCTTCTCGCACAGCTCTCGGCCTCACCCTGCATGCTTCCTCAGCCCTGAACTCCTCGGACACCCCTCACACCCATCTTTGCCCCCAGATCCTCTTTGACAGTGTTTCAAATCCCCCTCTGATCGCACAGACTCAAGCCGCTTGGTATGCTCACCAAGAAAATGCATGAGCTGGGTCATAAAACAAATCTCAGTATGTTTAAAAGGATGCAAATCTTACAAAATATGTTCTCAGGTTACAACTGAATTATATTAGATCACAATAAAATGTTTATTAAAACTTCAAATATTGGAAACTAAACACATTGCTAAATAATCCATGATCAAGGGTCTGGCCCCGTGGCCAAGTGGTTAAGTTTGCGCACTTCGCTGCAAGGCGGCCCAGTGTTTCATTGGTTCGAATCCTGGGCGCGGACATGGCACTGCTCATCAAACCAAGCTGAGGCGGCGTCCCACATGCCACAACTAGAAGGACCCACAACGAAGAATATACAACTATGAACCAGGGGGGGGCTTTGGGGAGAAAAAGGAAAAAAAAAAATCTTTAAAAAAAAAAATCCATGATCGAAGATTCATAAGGGAATTTAGAAAATATTTTGAACTGAATGAAAAGGAAAACACAACACATCAAAAATAGTAAGATGCAGGTAAAGCACTCTTTAGAGGAAAATTTATAATTTTATATGCATATACTAGAAAAGACATAAGTTGAAAACCAATGATCTAAGAAACTAGAAAAAGAAAAGCAATAAACAATAGAATTTAAAAAGCCAAAAGTTAGTTCCTTGAAAAGATTTGTAAAATTAATAAACTGGCAGTGCTAGTGAAGAAAAAAGAGAGAAAATACAAATAATCAATAGCAGGAATGAAGAAATATCTGTACGTCCCTTAGATATTAAAAGGATAATAAGGAAATATTTAAACAACTTTACTACAACAAATTCAACAATTTAGACGAACTGGAAAAATTCCTTGAAAGACACAAATTCCCATAACTGACTCAAACAGAAATGGAAAATTGGAATGGTCCTACACTTATTAAATATATTCATTATAAAAAACTTTTCCACAGAGAAAAATCCAAATTATCAAACATTTAACAAAGAAATAATACCAACATTACACAAACTTTCAGAGAAGAGAACACTGCAATTCACTTTATGAGGCAGCAAAACCCTGATGCCGCAGCCTGACAAAGACATTCCGACAAAGAAATCTGCAGACTGATTTTCCTCACGAACACAAATCTTCAAAATGCAACAACCTTCAATGGAATATTGCCAAATATAATCCCACAATATGTAAATATATACATCTTGAACAAATAGGGTTTATCGGAGTTCAACATTTGAAAATCACTGTGATTTACCACGTTAACACAATAAAAGAAAAATCCTACTATCACTGAAAAAAACTTGGCAAAATTCAACAGCTATTAATGATTAAAAAAACTCTCAGCAAACTAGGAATATGGAGGGAGCTTCCTTAAGTGGAAAAAGGCATCTACGGAAAACCTATGGGTAGCATCACATTTAATGGTGAAAGACCAAATTCTCTCCCCCTAAAACTGGGAATAAGGTGAGCAAGTCTTGTGCTGGAGGTCCCAGCCCATGTGTTCAATCAAGAAAAAAAGTAAAATCGTCTCTATTTGCAGACACAATTAACTCCACAGAAGATTCTAGCGAATAAAAACTGCTACTAGAATTAATAAAAACATTTATCAAGGTGGCAGTATACAAGGTCAATATACAAAAAAATTATATTTCTGTATGCCAGCAAAAAACACTTGGAAAATGAAGTTTAAAAAACAGCATTTCCAGTAGTATCAAAATACATAGAATACTTAGGAATACATTTAATGAAAGATATGAAAAACTAGAGTGAAAACTATAAAACACTGATGAGAAAAATTAAAAATGATCGAAATAAATGGAGCGACACAGCATGTTTGCAACTTGGCATAATCAACATTGTTAAGGTGTTTATTCTTCCAAAATCGATCCACAGATTCATCATAACCCGGAACCCCCAGCAGGCTTTCCGTAGGAAACAACAGTGCTTCTAAATTGTATTTGGAAATGCGGAAGACCTGGAGTAGCCAGTTATTTTGAAAAAGGAGAAGTGCTGATGCCGGCTTGTATTAGTCAGCTCAGGCCGCCATAACAAAACACCACAGACTGGCTGGCTTAAACATCAGACATTTTTCTTCTCTGAGTTCTGGAAGCTGGAAGTGCGAGAACCCAGATGAAGGTGTTGGCAGCTTTGTTTTCTCAGACCTCTCTCTCCTCCCTGTGCCCCCACACGTCTTTTCTCTGTGCACTGGAATCCCTGGCGTCTCCTCTGTTCCTCATAAGGACGCAGCCCTATTGAATTAGGGCCCCACCTGGATGACCTCGTTTAACCTTAATTACCTCTTTCAGGCTCTACTTCCAAATAGTCAAATTGGGGGTTAAGGCTTCCAACATGTGAGTTTGAGCGAGACACAATTCAGTCTATGACACGGATCTCACCCCCAAAGAGTCTGATTTAGCTGTTCTGGGGATCCTGCTCATAGGAAGCTCAGATGCTTCCAGAGTCTAACGAGCAGCCACCATTGAGAACCACTGAGCAAGGACAGAGGTCTCAACCTGTGGGTGCACTGAAGTTGCGCAGGTTCTCCTGGCTGACGTGACGCCAACCGGACCGCCTGAAGGATACTCTGTGAAGAGGGGCCCGATAGGAAGGAGTTCTATTCCAGACACTTCCCATACCCTGCATGGTCCTGGGATCAGCCATGTAATGTACTCAGCCCAAGGTCAGGTCCAGAGTGATGCTTGCTAAATAGAAGCCATGAGGCAGGCATTAACTTCACATCTACCCACTCCAACATTCAGGCTCTTTCCGCTAGACCCTAGTGACTTTCAGGCTGTGAGGAAACACCGCAGTAGAAGAGAAGAGCAGTAACATTCTCATATGATTTAGCCTGGAGCCCCTAGGTTTGGATGTTTATGGGTTTTATTCATTTTAAAGTTCCTGTGTTTGTATGCTAACATCTTTTAGATGTACCAACCCAGAGCCATCAGTGCTGACCTAGCCGCCTCTTGCTTCCTCCACTCCACCAACACCTCACCAGCCAGAGGATCTGACAGCGAGAACCGTGGAGCGTCCTACAGCCAATCTAACAAATATGGAACACTTAAAAACACACTCAATTTCTCCTCCAGTTGCTTCCTCAGGATTAAAGAGACTATTTTTAGGATCCGTGTGATGACAACTGCCAAGACGCACAAGGCGTTTGCAGCATTTGCATCTACTTATCTGAGTAAAGATAAAGGGCTCACCTTCCCCACCCCCGCCGCCCCTCCCCGTGCTGTCCCCTTTATCTTCCACATCAGTGAGGGCAGAGGTCTGCAGGCCTCCCATGCCTTTCCTTCAGTCCTATCCCAGCTGGATGTGCCACCAGAGCCTGGCTCTGCCTCCTCGAACTAACAAATTTTGGGGCTGCCCCACCACTGTCCGCAGTGTAGACCCCGTCTTGACTTCCTAGGGAGGGAGAAAGGAGCTGAGAAGGCAAAGGGCAAGCCAGAGAGAAAAAAGAAAACCAGGCGGTCGGTCACGGAGCACCAGGGCCAGCTCCCCAAGCCTTCCCCCGCTTCCTCCCTCCCCAGCTCGGGTCTCTGCGGCTGCTCCCTCCAGAGATGCGAAGGCCATATTAGGCGCTTTTTGGGCTCCTCTTTCACAGGGCTTGGGCCCCAGGCTGGCAGGGCCTAAAAGGCTTTGGTTGGGAGCAGCAGAAACTTGGAGACAAGTAGTAGATTCCATTCCGCAGAGTCATGTTCCTTTCCTCTCCTCCCTCCCCCCAGGCCCTTCCCGCAAGCGCAGACTCCCACCAGCGGCTCTGTCAACAGAGAGCGGCTCCAGCATCTTAGGCTCCGTCAGGGCGGCCGCCCTAAGCTGCTTAATGACCTGCCTCTGGGTGGTCAGGCTGACCTGACACGCAGAAGCTTCTTGAGATGGAAAAAGTCTAGGTTTTTAAAGTGTGGGATCGGGGGGAAGTGTTAGGATATGAGAGTTTGACGTCAGAACTTAAATCGAAAATCCTTTGACCACTTGAGAAAAAAAATTGCAGAAACACAGAGGAAAGTATTCTCTTTTGCTTTTGAAGTGAGAACACAAACTTATTTCATTCATTTATTCACTGTTTCTATGATAACTTATCATTTTCTAAGAGGGAGGCCCCGTTATGTGCTATAGGGAATAAGAACGTCACCCAGGTGTCAGCAGGATTTCTTGGATGTCTGGGTCAGGCAAGGTTAAGTTGACTCCATTTCTTCTTTGCCCTGCCCTGTAAAAGTCCAAATTTCCCCTAAGTATCCTAGCGATTTCCAGGGGCTTATGTTCTCTAGGTCAGCTCTTTCTCCCTGTCTCCGTTGCTCTGTTGCACACCTCACGGAGTCACGGAACTCTTCCACAAAAGTTGACTAACACAGGATTTGTGCCTAGGATAGATTTCACGAAGAAGTGAGACGGGTGAGAAGGAGGAATTTATATTACAGAAACACAAACAACTTCCAATAGGGTGTTAGACACCCTGTTTTTTAAATACCCTCCAGGGCATCCAGGTCTGATAAAATAATGTAAAACTGGACTAATATGATGCAACGGCTTTGGGACACTGGATAGAAACCATTAGAGGACCACCCTCCCTGAGGAAAGTGAAAGAGGAGCTGAGCGCCACATCTGCCATGGCTTTCTGCTTGGGGACACTTCCCATGTCACAGCATAGGAAAGGAGCCCCCCAGAGCAGCTTGGTGCTCATGGGCGAGAAGTGACAGAGATCTGAGTTCAGGGCTGCTGAGGTGACTGGAATTTGCAGGGCGGGTTGCAGAGGAGGAGAAAGCCTGCGCAGGGAACGGGCACCAGAAGCCGCCATAGTGGTTCCCTTGGGCCTCAGCCTAATACTGAGCTGGGCGTGACTAGGACAAGACCCCACAGGCCGGGCAGAGAACAGCCACTGAGGGGCCGTGAGATGAATGGAGACTTTGGAAATCGCACAGCGTGGGAAGCACTGGAGTCTGACCATACCTAACATCCCGGTCATTTAGCTGAGACCCTAGAGCGGATGGGGCACATTAGGAGGGCTGCTCCACCCCCGGGCAGGGGCCCCTCTAAACCTTCCCTCACAAAGCCTGCTAACAAGACTTGGAAGGTGAAGACTTATCGGCAAATTAACTGCCTCTCAGAATAAAACTACTCACTACTTAAGGGAAGACAACCAAAGACAGACGCTCAACAACAGAGCATCCACAGTATCCAGCATAGAATCCAAGGGAGTGAGTGTTCAATGGGGACAGAGTTTCAGTTTGGGCAGATGAAAGAGTCCTGGGGATGGTTGGTGGCGATATTTGTACAACAATATGAAGGTACTTAATGCCACTGAGCTGTACCCTTAATAATAGTTAAAATGGTAAATTTTATGTTATGTATATTTTACCACAATTTTTAAAAATGCCCTCTAAGACTACTGCTTCCAGGAATAACAAGGACAAGATGTACCCTCCTCTTTGAAACACTAAAACACCAGAAAAAAATATATGAAACAATGCCTTGCAGACAGTGGGCATCAGGCAGCACAAGACAGTAATCCTTCAGAAAGGGGAGACAAATGAGTGGAGCCCTACAATGTCCCCGCTGTTACTGCCTGCACAGAGTGTCCAGGCTACAGCACAGGGATGGGAAACCCCAATGAAGCCGGTGGTCTCCCTGAACTGAGGGAATGGAGCTGGGAGTCAAAAGAGGCCAAGGCAGCCAGGGTTCAGAAGGCAGAGTCCCCAGAGAGAAGGGAACCCTACAGAGAGAGGGTCCCAGAGACTGGCAGAGGGTCGCCCTGAGTCTTCAGCCAAGTACTGATCAACACACGCATATGAAGAAAGTAGCAGAGACTGGAGAAAGAATCACACAAAAGACCAGAAGAATAATCCCTATGCTGGTTCCAAACAGCTAGAATACAAGGTTTGTAATTTACGAGGCATCAGCTAGAGTACTGAGAAGGTATTGCTTCAGTGCCGAAGAAAAGATCAGCCCCAGATTAAAATCTACTCTACTCTCAACGAACAAAGTTTAAAACAAATGATAAAAGTATCAAACTATTTCCAAGTAACTTAATTGCGTTGCAGAACAAGGATCAGGAAGTTTTATAGGTATAGAAAAATATCTGGCACACAACAGGATAAAAGTTACATTGTCTGGCATTCAGCAAAAAATAACCAGGCATGCAAAGCAGCAGGGAAATATGATCCATAATGATGAGGAAAATCAATCAATAGAAACAGACCAAAAAATGACACAGATAATAGAAATAGTAGACAAGGACACTAAAAGTTATTATAACCATATTCTGTATGTTCAAGAAGGTAGAGGAAATGTTAGGCAAGTTAAGTCGAGACAGGAATATTGAAAAGACCTAAAATGAACTTCGAGAGTTGAACTTTACAATGTCTGACATGAAAAATACACTTGGTGGTATTAACAACACATCAGACAGTACAGGGAAAAAAAATTAGTCAACTTAAAGACATAGCAATACTACCCAAAATGAAACAGAGAGAGAAAAAAAAGACTGAAAAAAAAAAATGAACAGAGCATCATTGAGCTGTAAGATAACTTCAGGAAGCCTAACATACCTGTAATTGGACACCACAGGAAAGGAGGGAGGAGGACAAGAAAAAGATCTGAATAAATAATGGCTGAGAATTTTCCAAATTTGATGAAAATCATAAATCCACAAATCCAGGAAATTCAATGAACTATAGAAGCACAAGAATCATGAAGAAAATTACATCATGCACATCATAATCAAATTGCTGAAAATCACTGATAAAGAGAAAATCTTAAAAAACAGCCAGAGAAAAAAGGCACACTATGGGGGCTGGCCCGGTGGCACAGCTGTTAAGTGCACACGTTCCACTTTGGTGGCCTGGGGTTCGCCGGTTCGGATCCCAGGTGCAGACATGGCACCGCTTGGCAAGCCATGCTGTGGAAGGCGTTCCACATATAAAGTAGAGGAAGACGGGCATGGATGTTAGCTCAGGTCCAGTCTTCCTCAGCAAAAAGAGGAGGATTGGCAGTAGTTAGCTCAGGGCTAATCTTTTTCTTCTTCTTCAAAAAAAGGCACACTACATACAGTGAAACAAAGATAGGAATGGCATGAGATTTCATATTGGAAACAGTCTGAACCCAAAGATGGTGGAGCAAATATGTTTAGAGCATTGAAAGTAAAAAACTGTCAGCATGGACTTCTACACTTATCAGAAATGTCTGGGGCTGGTCCCATGGCCGAGTGGTTAAGTTCGCGTGCTCCGCTGCACGGCGGCCCAGTGTTTTGTTGGTTCGAATCCTGGGGGCGGACATGGCACTGTTCATCAAGCCACGCTGAGGCAGCATCCCAAATGCCACAACTAGAAGGACCCACAACGAAGAATATACAACTATGTACTGGGGGGCTTTGGGGAGAAAAAGGAAAAAATAAAATCTTTAAAAAAGAAAAAAAAGAAATGTCTTTCACAAGAAGGCAAAATAAAGAGTTTTTCAGGCATTCAAAAGCTGAATGAATTCATCACTAGAGACCTGAGCCATAAGAAATGTTAAAGGAAGTCCTCTAGGCAGAAGAAAAAAAATAATGTAAATCTGCATCTACATAAAGGTGGAAAGAGTACTGGAAATACTACATATATCTACAAATATTAAAGAGGGTTTTTTTTCTTATTTAAAAAAATCTCAAGAGATCATTGAGATGCATATCATTAGCCACTAGGAAAGTGCTAATCAAAACCATGATGAGATACCACTTCATACCCATTTCGATGGCTGTAATCAAGAAGATGGGTCATAGCTAGTGCTGGTGAGAATGCGGAGAAATTGGAACCTTCGCACACTGCTGGTGGGAATGTAAAATGTGCAGCCACTATGGAAAACAGTCTGGCAGTCTCTCAAAAAGTTAAACACTGAGTTACCATATGAATTATACACTTTAAATGGGTGACTTGTATGTGAATTATATCTCAATAAAGTTGTTACCAAAAAAGATAATTCACTTTTTAAAACTAAAATAATTGCAATATACTAGAGTTCATAATTTATAGTGTTTAAAATGTATAACAACAATAACACAAAGGCCAGGAGGGGGAAATGAAAGAATACAGTCGTGATGTTTTTATAATATATGTAAACTGGCATAATATTACTTGAAGGAAGTTAAAGATTTAGATTATAAATCATAAATCAACCACTAACATAAAAAAACCCCAAAGAGATAGCTAATAAACAACAAGAAGAAGAAATAATGTAGAATTAGAAAAAATACACAATTACTCAGAAAGACGGCAAAAAAGAGGAAAACGAGAATAAAAAGATACTGCAAATAGGAAGCAAATAGCAAGATGGTAGATTTAAACCCAACCAGAGCAACAACTACATGAAATGTAAATGTCCAAACATCCCAATTAAAAGGCATATATTCTCATGTTGGCTAAAAATGTCATACCCAACTATATGCTGCTTATAAGAAATCTAGCTGAAATATACAGACAAAAATAGGTTAAAAGTAAAGAGATGGGAAAAGACACACTGTTCTAACACTAACCAAAAGAAAGCTGGAGTAGCTATATTAGTATCAGACAAAGCAGATGTCAGAGCAAAGAATACTGCTGGAGATAAAACATGGTCATTTCATAATGATGAGTCAATTCATTAAGAGGACATGATACTAAATATTTATGTACCTAATAACATAGCTTCAAAATATACAAAGTAAAATCAGTTAGAACTCCAAGAAGAGACAAATCCACAATCTTACGCAGAGATTTCACAACTCTAGCTGGGAGAATAAATTTCAGGAAAATCAGAAAGACTACAGAAGGCTTGAATAACACTAACAACCAATGCCACTGGTTGAGTGGCATTCATAAAACACTGCCCCAAACAACAGGAGAAAACACATTGTTTTTAAGTACACGTAAAACACTTGCCAAGATAGACCATGCTGTGGGTCACAAAAAAATTCTTAATAATTTTAAAAGGATGCAAATCATGCAAAGTATGTTCTCTGACTCATGGAATGAAATTGGAAATCAGTAACAGAAAGATGTGTAAAAACTCCCCAAATATTTGGAAACTAAATAACATATACCTATAAAAAACCCATTGGTCAAACTGAAAATCACAATCAAAATTAAAAAATATTCTGAACTGAATCAAAATGAAAATATAACATTATAAGCTCAGATGGGTTTTATGATGAACTCTACCAAACATTTATGAAAGAAATTAAAGAAATTAGTACCAATTCTACACAAACTCTTTCAGAAAATTGAAGAGGGAATACTTCTGATCTCATTATATGAGGCCAAAAATCACTGTGTTATCAAAACCAGAGAAAGACATTACAAAGAAAAGATAATATAGACTAATATCCTTCATGGACTTAGATACAAAAATTCCAAAACAAATTAGAAAATTGAATTTAATAATAGTATGACCAACATCACCTTACACCCATTAGAATGGCAAAAATAACCAAAACAAAAAGTGACAAATGTTGGAGAGGTTGTGGAGAAAAAGGAACCCTCATACACTGCTGGTGGGAATGCAAACTGGTGTAGCTGCTATGGAAAACAGTATGGAGATTTCTCAAAAAATTAAAAATAGAAATATCATATGACCCAGCCATCCCACTACTGGGTATCTATCCAAAGAACTTGAAATCAGCAATTCCAAAAGTCCCATGCACCCCTATGTTCATTGCAGTACTATTTACAAGAGCCAAGACTTGGAAACAACCTAAGTGCCCATCAACTGATGATTGGATAAAGCAGATATGGTATATAGATACACAATGGAATACTACTCAGCCATAAAAAAGGATAAAATCGTCCCATTCACAACAACATGGATGGACCTTGAGGGAATTATATTAAGTGAAATAAGCCAGATAGAGAAGGACAATCTCTGTATGACTCCACTCATATGAGGAATTTAAACATGGGGACAAAGAGAACTGATTAGCGGTTACCAGGGGAAAGGAGGGGTGGGGAGTGGGCACAAAGGGAGAAGTTGTGCACCTACAACATGACTGACAAACAATAATGTACAACTGAAATTTCACAAGGTTGTAAACTATCATAATCTTAATAAAAAGTAAAAAGAAAAGATAAAAAGAAAAACAAACAAAAAAAAGGATGACAAAATGAAGTTTATCCCATGAAAGAAAGAATGACAACATTTGAAAATCAATCAATGTAATTTACAGTATTAAAAGACTAAAAAAGGAAACTACATTATCATCCAAATTGATGCACAAAGCCATTCAAGTCCAACATTGATTTCTGATTTAAAAAAAAAATCTCTCAGGAAACCAGGAATATAAAAGAACTTCTTCAATCTCATAAAGGGCATCTAGGAAAAACCTACAGCTAATATTACACTGAGTAGTAAAATACTGTGTGCTTTCAGCCTAAGATGAGGAACAAGTCAAGGCTGTCTGCTCTCACCACTTCTATTCAACACTGTAGTTCATCGCATTGTAAGCAGTTCAATAAAACAAGAAATGAAAGGCATCCAGATTGGAAAGGAAGAATTAAAACTGTCTTTATTGGGGCCGCCCCATGGCCAAGTGGTTAAGTTCGCACACTCTGCTTTGGTGGCCCAGGGTTTCACCAGTTCGAATCCTGGGATGCGGACATGGCACCGCTCCTCAGGCCATGTTGAGGTGACGTCCCACATGCCACAACTAGAAGGACCCACAACTAAAGAAAAAAAAATACACAACTATGTACTGGGGGGCTTTGGGAGAAAAAGGAAAAATAAAATAAAATCTTAAAAAAAACCCACAAAAAACCTGTCTTTATTCACCAATGCTGTGATCATCTCTGTAGAAAATTCTTCAGAATCTACAAAAAAGCTACTAGAATAAGCAGGTTTAGCCAGGTTGCAGGATATAACATAAATATACAAAAGCCACTTGCATTTCAATAGCCGAGTAACAAACAATCAGAAATTGAAATTAAAATAAACATCAACAGCAGCATCAAAAAGAAAATACTTGCAAATAAACTTGACAAAATAGGTGCAAGATCTGTAGAGTGAAAAGTACAACCATTCCTGAGAGAAATTAAAGGAAACTTGAATAAATGGAGAAAGATACCATGATCATGGAATGGAAGATTCAATATTGTTAAAACGTCAAGTCTCGCCACATTGATCAAAGATTTAATGCAATCCATATCAAAATTCAAGAAGGCTTTTTCGTAGAAACTGACAAGCTGATCCTAAAATATATATGAAAACCAACAGAACAGAATAGCCAAAGGCAAATTTGAAAAAGTAAAGTTGGAGGGCTTACACTACATGATCTCAAGACCTAATATAAAGAAACAGCAATCAAGACAGTGGCATAGGGGCCAGCCCGGTGGCATAGCGGTTAAGTACGCATGTTCCACTTTGGCGGCCCGGGGTTTGCCGGTTTGAATCCTGGGTGCGGACACGGCACCGCTCAGCAAGCCATGCTGTGGCAGGCGTCCCACATATAAAGTAGAGGAAGATGGGCACAGATGTTAGCTCAGGGCCAGTCTTCCTCAGCAAAAAGAGGAGGACTGGCAGCAGTTAGCTCAGGCCTAATCTTCCTCAAAAAAATAAAAGAGTGGCATAAAGATAGACAAATATATCATTTGAACAGAATAGAGAATCCAGAAATATGTCCACACTTACAGTGTCAATAGATTTTCAACAAATGTGCCAAGGCAGTTCAATGGGGAAAGGATAATTTTTTCAAAAACTCATGTTGAAATAATCAGTTAGCTGTACACAAAAGAAAAATGAACTTCAATCTTCATGAAAACGCCACACACAAAAATTAACTAGAGATGGACAATAGACCTAATTGTAAGAGCTAAAACTATAAAACTTCTAGGAGAAAATCTTATTGGCCTTGGGTAGTTTGGCAGATTAAAGGAAAAAATGCACAAAGTATAAAAGAAAAATAATAAATTGAACATTATCAAAATTAAAAACTTTTCCTTTTCCTATTTTGTTAAAAATAGTTAAGAAAATGAAACACTAAGCCACACACAGACTTGAAAAATATATTTACAAAACATATATCCAAAAAATGTCTTATGTCTAGAATACAGAAAGTACTTCTACAACTCAATCATAGGAAGAAATAACCCAATTTTAAAAATGAGTCAAATATTTAAACAGGCATTTCCATAAAGAAGATAAATGGATTGCAAATAAGCACAGGAAAAAATGCTCAACATCACTAGTTCTTAAAGAAATGCAAGCTAAAACCCCAAAGACATACCACTACATATACTAAAATGGCTACAATTTTAAAATTGTACTATATGCTTCCACACTGCACTTATTGCTTCGTGCCATTTGCCACATTTCTTTCCACTTCTTATTTGGAACTCAGTTGTCTTTTTTTTTCTTTTTTTTTGCTGAGGAGGATTCACCCTGAGCTAATATCTGTGTCAATCTTCCTCTAATTTCTTAGTATGTGGGCTGCCACCACAGCATGACAACTAACAGAGCACTGTAGGTCCGTGCTCAGGAACTGAACTTGGGCCACCAAAGCAGAGCACGCTGAACTTAACTACTAGGCCACAAGGGCTGGCCCACTCAGCTGTCTTATACAGTGTTGGTATTTCCTGGAGCCTCTGGAGTATGTACGCCAGCAAAACAGGGTTGTAAACCAAGTAAGAGAAAAGCATGCATTTGAGGCAGGTGTGGGTCCAATCCAGGATAGCAATAAAGGTAACTCTAGGATGGACACGGGACAGGAGGCTGGGAGGATAGGCTAAAGGCACAGAAGAAAAGAAGAGAGAAGCAAAAAAAGAGGGAAAGAGAGCCAACGAAAAATTTTAGGAAAATCCAAGGGCAAAACAGCCTTGCCTAATTAGAACAGAAGTCAGTGGGCTCCAAGAACAGAGTGGGCTCTTACCACACATAAGATGAGAATGGAACAGAAGATATTGGGGATTCAGTGAAGGCATATGTTTCTTGTCCCAACAACAATGTGAGTGGCACAGGGGTTGTAGCATTGTAACCACGGAGAAAGCCATGTAACCATGGGACACCACTTGTGTGGCCTCATGAGGTAACAGGAAGGGGACCCCACTGCAGCTACGGCATGGGTGCATGCAGCAGGTGAAATAGGATTTCCAAGGATTCTGTGGGCTGCATGGCTGGAGGAGGTTTTGTCACATGTGGGAACCTGAGATTTTCTGGCTGAAGGGGAGAAGTGGCCAACAGATGAATGGCTCCAGCAGAGCTGGCCTAGCACGTATGAATGCTGACTCAGACATTTTTCAGCTACGCGGTGACCTTGGGAAAGTTATTTAGCCTTTTAGGTTTGTTTCCTCATCTGTAAAATATGAGTAAAAGTAATCTCTACTTTGTAGGTTATTGGGGAAATTAAACACTGGGGTGTTCGTAATCACTCAGCAATAGCCGGAATGCTTTACTACGCTTGACAAATAGTCATTCGTAAAAGCACGTTGTGAGACTGAGGGGCAGACGCCACGTCTGGGGGTTGTGAGGAGGGTCCGACAGGGGTTGGGGGCACCAGATTTGAAGGCCACCATAGCCAGTTCGTGGTGTGTGGCTCTTGTCCGGTAGCTGGGGTGGGGTTTTTAAGTGTTTATTGATCAGCTACTATATGCAAGGCACCCTCATTTAATGTGTGTTGTGATTGTGGAAACTGAGGCTCCAGGAGGTTAAATAACTTATCGAGGCCACACTACGGAAGGGATGCAGGGAGTAGGGGCGTGGTTGGATGAAGGGAAGCCCGGGGATCCTAGCCTGCAGTGGGAGCAGCGGGAGGGGGCTGGCTGCTCCAGCCCCGATGCTGTTGTGGGCTACAGTAAGGCCAGGTGTGAGGAGGTGAAGTGAGAAGGAGCCTGTGACCTAGGGTCAGGGGGTAGTGAGTGAAGGAGCATACTTCCTGACAGACTTCCCCTGGTCCAGGATATGGGGGCCCACTGAAGTCCTCCCAGCCCTGCACGGCAGATCCACTGAAGCCAGGTCTGTGGGGCCTGATTGGGTCCGGTATTTCAAAGGACTAGAGGAGAACAGCAGTGGGGCAGGGGTGCCGAAGGTAGAGCAAAGGGTGAGCTAGGAGGCTGACAAAACACAGTTAAATTGCATCCTAAATGCCCCCTCCCTGGCCCCGGGGCCAGTCCCCTGTGAGTCTAAGCCCACATGCAGAACTAATATTTAACGAGGGCTCACCAGCAAGGTGTACTGCCTGCCAGATGCATAGGTGCCTCCACATGACATCGGCTGTCTCAGCCTCCCACCCGGCCCATGGGGGCCCTATCCGTGCCCTGGGAACCTCCCACCTCTGTACACCCACCAAATCAAGGGGTAACATTGGCCTCCTCGCTCTCCTTAAGCACCCAGCAGGCTGTCCTTGGCTGGCTTTGTTCTTGCTTTCACTCTGCCTGGGCTGCACGCCCTTCTCCCTTCCTCCACCCCCGCCCCCCCCCCCCCCCCACCGCCCCGTCTCCTTCAGGGCTGCACTCCCCGGCTTCTCTAAAATTGTGACCCCCCCTCCCCTCCCATACACATGGCCTCACCCCTTTCCCGGCGCCATTTTTCTCCAGATTACCGGTGAGTACCAAGTATTTTACTGTCACAGCTGACGCCAGTCTCCCCTGCTGGAACGTTGAGGACTGAGAATGGGCCTTTTATCTCTTCTGTTCCCTGTTGTATCTCCAGCACCTGGAACAGCGCTTGCACATGCTAGATGTTCAATAAAGATTTGATGAACGACTGAATGAGCAAATGAATAGCCGATGTGCTGGAGTTCATGAGCCCATCAAAATGATGAGGACCATATGGCTTACTCCCAGAGAGGCTCCCTGGGAGAAGTGAAGGTGGAAGCAGGGATGAGGCCCTTGTTCCCCAGGAGAGGTCCCCAGTGGGGACAAGGAGGATGGGAGTGGGGAGATGTCGGCTCAGTAGCCTCATAAAGGCCCAGGAAACAGGGTTGGATGGCCATGGCCCTAAGGGAAGGGTTGTAGCAAGAGCTACACCTCGGCTTTCAAAGGTCTGGCCAATGTAGAGGTGGTGGTAGTTTTGCAACTGGAAGCAAAGGCAGCGTGGCCTCCAGTGAGGCCCCCAGAAAAGCTGGAGTCCTGCTGGCACTGGGGCAGCAGCCAGCGTCTGGAGGCACAGTGTTGGTCTGTTCAATCGCTTTCTTTTTTGGAGGCTGTTGGCTCACCCCACTGGAATGGGGTGGCACTTCAGGACACGAAGCTCGGAGCTGGTGGCAGATTTCTTGGAACCGGTAGCAGGGAGATCTAAATTAAGACCTTTCTATCACACCAAATAAATAGAAGCTGAAAGAGAAGGCTGAAGGAATTAGGCAAAATGCCTTTATACATAAACTTTTGAAAAACGGAGGGGAAAAAAGTTAGAAAACAGAATGGTTTTTATTCGCTCGAGTCCCAAGGTATTTGCTGAAAACAATGACACCTCTGTTTGACACAAAAGCACATGTTAGAAAGAGCAAGTCTCTCTCTTTGAAGTGCCCTGCCACAGAAGCCCGGGTAATAAATGCCAGCGGCTCTGATGTGGAGGTTCTGTGGCAAGGCTGAGGGCTGGCCCGATTTCAAGCCCCACACTCCCTCCAGGGAGGTAAGAGGAGTCGTCCCTGGCTCGGAGCTGTCCTCATGGGTGTTTCTTGCTTGGCACCCCGTGAAGCACACCTGCTTTGGATTTACCTGCACGCTCCTGAGGCAGGGCCTCGCCAGAGGTAAAGAGGGTGCCTGCCCTGGCTTTTGGCAGAGGAACACCTGCAGCAAGGGCCCGCTGTGACGGAGGAACAAAGCTGGCGCTGGGAGGGGCTCTGAAGGCATTACTAAGAGGCTGACTCAACGACAGACTTCGGGCCTCTGTCTCTGATCCAGCATGTCCTGGGCACAGTGGTGAGCAGTGTCTTCTTTCCAGGATGGCAGTGAAAGGGGAGCAGACCCAGGACGGGGCCCAGGAAGAGGGCAGAAGGCACCTACGGCAGCGACAGTGAGGACCTTCACCAAACAGAGCAGACTAAATCATCTCGGAAGGGTTTAGGTGTTACAGGACCCTAATCACCATGTCCAATAGGAAACGAGAAAGACACTAAGGGCCACTTCAGTGCCATCAGACCAGCTGTTTCTCCTTCAGACCAAACTCCTGCAGGCACAGGAGGAGGGAGGCCTGATATGTAGCATTTGTCAGTTTTTGTGGTGTAAACACTCCCACCATAGCCAATTTCAAGCTACCTATGTGACACCATTGAGCAGAGTTGGTGAGAGATGCACAGAATCCCATTATCTAGTATTTCCACCATACAGATACTGCATACACCAGTAACCCCCAAAAGCATAGATAATAATGAACTGTAGTAATCAGAAAGCAACTGCCTTTGTTTTTTATATAATTTATTTAATACTGTAAATTTATAAAATTCAATTTTCAATAGTAGTTGTGTTTAACAGCCAGCTCGCAAAATTCCTGAAAGTTTAACAATGAGCTCTTGCGACTGGGGCCAGGGAGCCAACTCCAGTGCCCCAGACTTCCCCTGGTCCAAGAACGGCAAGACTGGTCCTTGCAAAGTGTCTGGTCCCCCTTGCCAGTACCAGGCAACTCTGAGATAACATGCACGACCTTTCTAGCAAGGTGTGGTCTGTGGCCTTTTTCTCTTGACTCGGCAGCAATAACAAGTTTGGCATGAGGCTCACGTTCTTCACTACCCTACAGAGCAGCTTCCAGAAGACCCGCCGGCTGGCAGGGGTCAGCGCTGGGAGGCTGCAGGAGCTGCCAACCCAAGGAAGGCGCACCTGTTCTGTGGTGACAGGGACAGGTGGGCTCCGGGCCTCAGGGTGGGAATTCAGTCTGACAGCTGTGAGGGCTGTGTGCACAGGTGGGTGACGAGCCTCTCCAAGAGCTCCACCAGGGACCGTGGCAATCCCCGTGCCTGCCAGGCCCAGGTTCATCATTTTTTTTCTTTATTGGAGGGAGCTTTGTTGTTGTTCAGTTTTGTGCAACTAAAGTGCAGACATTTAAAAAGTGTAGCTCCATGAATTTTCCAAATGATACCTTCCTGTAAGCATTGCTCAGCTGAAGACTACAGAACATCTCCAGAGCCCTGACGGGCAACCTTGTGCCCCTTCCTGTCAGCAGCCGCAGCATCTCGGAGGTAACTACGATTCTCACCTCTCCCACCACGCTTTCTCGTTCTGGGAATTCACATTAATGGACCTCTATTTTGCCTGGCTGGGTCTGCTCAGCATTACGTTTGCGAGATTCTTCTGTTTCATGTAGTGGTAGTTCCTTCATTTCATTATTGGGAAGCATCCCACTGGATGGATATACCACGATCTGTCCATCCTTCTGTTGATGGACATTTGAGTCCTTTCCCGTCTGAGGCTATTATGAATGAAGCGAGCATGAAAATACTTGTACTACTGCATGTATTTCAAGTGTATGCGTGAGTGCAATTGTGTCACAGGTCCTACAGTATTAGCTTTAGTAAATTGTTATCGTGGTTCTACCAATTTACACTCGCTAGCAATGTATGAAAGTTCAGTTGCTCCACATCCTCACTAACACTTGGTATGGTCAGTCTTTTTTTATTTTAGCCATCCTGGTGGGTATCCAGAAATATCTCATTACGGTTTTAATTTATATTTTCCCTGATGATGGATACTGAACAAATTTGGCTATCAATGCCTATTAATCATCTGGATATTTGTGAACTGCCTATTCAAATCTCTTGCTCATTTCTAAATATTTTTTTATTGATATGTTAATAGTTCTTTATAAATTCTGGAGTCGTTTGTTGGATTTCTTCCACTTCATGGCTTGACATTTCACTGCCAATCCTCTTCTTTTTGCTGAGGAAGACTGGCCCTGGGCTAACATCCATGCCCATCTTCCTCTCCTTTATACATGGGTCGCCTACCACAGCATGGCTTGCCAAGCAGTGCCATGTCCGCACCCAGGATCCGAACCGGCAAACCCCAGGCCGCCAAAGCAGAATGTGCGCACTTCACCGCTGCACCACTGGGCCGGCCCCAAGGATTTTACTATTAATTTATATACCTTCCATGCCACTTTTTCAAAACCCTTCTCTCCACCTGCAATTACACTATTTGTTTTTTGTCTACTTAACTGGAAAACAAGTTTCATGGGGTCCTTGTCTCTCTTTTACTGCTCTATCGAAGCATCTAGGAGGCAGTAGGCACTCAACACATATTTGTTTCCACTAGTTTCCAGGCCTTGTCCATCCTCCTCAGCAGAGCACTGAAGGTACACAGCTACACGAAGGTGGAGTCTCCCCTTAGCAGATCATGTCAGAGTGAAGAGGAGAAAATAAAAAGGGATTAGACTCTACTGATGATCAATTCTTTTTACAACTATTCTTTTATTAACGTTTGACTAAAGTTTATTAATCAAGTTTGACTAAAGTTTAAAACACCTAAATATATTTTCCATTTCTTTCATGAAGAGTCACACTGGAGATGTTTCTGATCCTCATTCTGACAGCCTGTCCTCCCAGCCCCTTCACTGTTTCTAATCAGCCTCATCAACAAGTACACATTGATGAACGGAGTTCCACCTTTGCTATTGTCTCTTCCACCTGTTTCCTTTAACCCATTTCTCCAGAGAGGCTCATCCCATGGAAAAACTCTAAAGTAGTTTCATTGCTTCAGTTTTGTGGTGTGTTCATCACTTTGCCCACCTGCCTCAACTATACAGTCTTTGAAATCACCTTAAAACGTAGCAAAATTGTGCACTCCTGGGGCACCATTCCAATTTTATATTGGATTAGCCATTATTTATAGCATAGTTGAGTCAGAGGGAAAATAAACTCTTGGGAATAGTCACTGCTTTAAGTTATACATGATTTTGAATTAAATGCTATCAGAGTAAAAACAAATACTGGTACTACTGGCTTTCTTCAATCATCTCTTACTGCTCAGTATACCCAGAGGGTCCTCTAAAAGGGAGACCCTGCTGATCGGCCTGAGGAGGCCATGAATCCACAAATCCATAAAAGAAAAAACCCATACTGAGAAATGCAATTTGATTAACTTCAACATTCTTATAAGTATTCACAGGAAAAAGCTCTTACTTTAGCCTAAAAGAGTAAACTCTGTCATCTCTGCATAAACTTCCCATTCACAAATTCAAACAGCGAATCTTGTGAACTTGAGCTTGAACCTTTATCCAGGCACAAAGCAATGTTCTGATCCAGGCTCTCAAATGTCCTAAGACCAGTGGTTAGACTCCTCGGGCATAAGAGGGCTCTTCTTTGTAAATGAAGTCACTTTTTAAAATGTTAACACAATGTTTGTGTCTTGAATTTTCAAGTAAAATGCATTTTTACAATTATTTGAGAAAGACTGTACAAGCACGACAGTAAACTGCTATTATTTTAGAATGCTCTTTATTTTGACACTTACAGGACATGTGTAAGGCATGTTCACAAGTATTGGAAGTTATGTACAAAACACGTTCTCTCACTCTCCAGCTGCTCTCTTCTTTCATACCTGCTGCTTTAAAAGTTGGTCCCTCCTACATATCTTAGTATCTACAGTTCTCAGTTATTATGAACATGCAGACAATGCTTTAGGGACCTGCATGGAGAATCTGCTTCAAAATAGCGAGTGAGCTTCTATGGACTAAGTCACTATCACATCAAAACTCACAAGGAACCAAGGCACAGGAAGGCGACCACATCGGCTCATGAACTTGGGATTGTGAGCTTCCAGGGGAACAAAGAACACACTGAAAAACATTTTTGATCCTTCCTGTTTGAGAGAAATGGAATGTGTCCAGAATTCATGTTTCTACATTGACCACTGTCTAAAGTCACCAAAGATATCTAGTTTTTCACAGTTTCTAACGCAGTTACAGTTTTGTTCTCAAGCCACAGTACAAGAGTGCATGCATTACTTTACACAAACGTCAACCCCGGAGCAACTGTAACAGGGACACTTCAGGACTGTCTAATTACACGATCTCTTTTGGTGGTGGGAGAAGGAAGGGGCATGGTGGTGACTGTTTCCCCACAGTGACTGTTGTGTGAGACAGATACCCAGACGCTTGTCATCTAAGTAATGAAGAAGGACAAATGCCACTAATGAGAATAGTAAGGTACTCAGAGAGTAAGTTCCAAATGTGGGGTTGGGATGATGAATACGCAGCCTTGGTTTTAGGGACAAAAAAGGCTTGGCTGATACTAATAAAGTGTTTTGTACTCGATTTTCAAAAATCAGATTATATCTTTACAAGATGAAAAATAAGCACTTTACAAATCTACTAGGGGGAAATAAAATCATGAAATGAAAAATAAAAATTATGCAGTGTTTCAAGAAGAGATTTGAATCTTTTGGTCTAAATCAGCCAATACTTTAACATTACATATTAAAATGTGGTTTGCCTAAGCCCATTTTTTAAATGCAGAATCTTTGAGGAAAAATGTAGGCATATTTTTAGGAACACTGACTCATAAAAATTTTAATCTGGGGCACTTTAATAGATCAAGAATACTTATAATTCAAGTACTGCTTTGAGGCGCTCAGATACTTTCCAAAAGAAGCCTTCCATGTCAGACAGCGCCTCTGTAGCAGCCCCAAAAACGTAAGAATTGTGGTTATACTTAATTTTATTAGCCACCCTTTGGCTATTATCAAAATGTTGAATCAGAGTGGGCAAATTACTATCAACTATATTAAAGCTCTCCATTTATTAGCACTGTGACCCACAGTGCAAAGAATCTTCAGATGTGTGCCTTTTAGCATACTGTTATTCTTCAAGTCAACAAACCAGCAAATCACTCTCCAGTGAACTGAGACTACCTAGAACAGTAGGCTGGCCTCTTCCGGAAAGTGCCGGCTACTCTTCTGACAGGAGACCACGGTCAAGGCAGGCCGGGCAAGTGCTCTGCCCTTTGAGCCACTGCTTGAAACACTGAAAAGGAGGAAAGAAACTCTGTTAATGCCTTCAGGAGCATGTGGAGCCTCAGCTCTCCTATGCTGCTCCTCACAGACACGGCTAACTTCACCTTGAAGTCTCGGGGGCCTGGAGCCTCCCACACTCAGGGACACTGAAGCCTGCTCAGACTCGGAGTGCGGAACAAGCCCCGGGAACAAACAATCCCTCCTCAGACTCTGACCCAGGAATACTCGGGGCCTCTGACCTGACCTCAGGGGATGGCCTTGCCCTCCCCTCCGCTTCCCCCCACACTCCAGTCCCTTTCTTGGCGCTTCACCTGCCTTGACTTCTAGAGGCTAGCATTTTCTTGGCTCTTGGACTCACTCACCCAGTTCTTAACCCATCCCCTCTCTGTGTGGTCTTGGTCCCTGCACATCCCGGCAGCCCGCACACTGCAGCCCTTAATGGAGCCTGTCTACACATCATGGTCCCAGGTTGCTCCAGACTGGCCTGCTGCTGCTATGGAGTTGGGTGTGTGTGTAGAGTCTGAGGGCCCAGGCATGACACCGCTCTACCTGAGGGAGGCAGGCCATGCAAGAGACTGCGAGCTGCCGACTCCTGGTGAGCACACTATGTCGATCGCTTTTCTCAGGGATCAATGAACTGACACAGCAGAGACCTGATCTGTTCTGACCCAGCGGCAGGGGTGCAGGAAGAATGCTCATAGCACCCAAAACAGTCGCCCACAAATCCTGGAAAGGTACAAGCTGGTCTGCCGGGGTCAGGCACGAGGGACCCAGTTAGCGTTAGTTCTCCTTTCTAAAATGCTAAACTTACTTCACACACTGCACTAAACTGACAAATGCTGCACCGTGCATCAATTTAGCCTTGTGTAAGAAATCATCTTTAAAGGAACTAATCCTGCTTTGCATTTCAGCACCAAAGTGGTTGATGGAACCACCTGTTCTCCTCCACCCATGATGTGATGGGCGGAGAGGACCATCTGCCAAGCCGCACACCTCGGGCCCAGCACCTCGCCCCTTCCCACAGCACCAGCCTTTGCAAAGGGAGACAGTGAACATCGATGCGAGGAGGTTTACAAAGAAAATGCTTGGAAAACACAGCAAGCATTGATGCCTAGATAAGAAGTCCCTTTTTATTTTCAAAATACTTCATAGTCAAAATGGAATGATATGAGGATGGCCAAAGAGAATGCTTACCCCTTTGTGAAACTTGTGCCCACATCTTAGCACACGCACATTTTTGGATTTGAACACCTCATGGCATATTTCACAGGAATCTGCACCCAGTGCCTGTGGAAACAAACGTATCTGAATAATAATGAATAACTACAATCCTTTTTACTACACGAACTCCTCCTACAAGTGGCCTCCAAACACTTTCATCACTAAGGTGGCAAATTATTCCCAATTACGGCTAAGCAGACTGAGGGAACAACTTATTTTTTTAATAGAATTTCTTAGAAAAAAATATAAACATAAAAAGGAAAAGCATACTTTTAAAGTTCTAATTTTCTCAGAGAAAAAAATGTTTTCTATGGTTACCAGATTCCCAGGTAAAATATTATAAATGCCTATTTATCCCACCCCACAACTAAAATATGGTACTAGTTGAATGTTACAAATTAATCATTCATCCAGCTTTCTAACAGTTGGGGACAGTAACATAAATTACAACAGATACACACTATGGACTATCATCGGGCCGATGAAAATCATGGTGCAAGTCCACAATCTCCAACACAGAGAGCTGGTCACAACATCCCTCTGAATAAAAGTAGGTTACAAAACAGTATGTATCGCATAATTCAATTTTTAAAAAAATAAAGAGAATGTGTGTATAGAGAGATGTCTAGAAAAGTCTGGAAAGACAGAAAATAGCAACAATGGTTACTTTGGTTAAGAGAGATTTAATTTTTTCCTTTGCTACTTTCTAAAGTTTCTATGAATGTGGATTACTTGTGCAAATCAAAACAAAACAAAGCGATGGCTCGTTCAGCAAACAGCCATGGTCAGGGGTTGTGCGGGCTCTGGGACACATGAATGGGAGGGCTTCCGGCTCAAGCAGCTACAGTCTGGTGAGCACAGACAGCATTTCCTACGTGAAAGCAGAGCCAGAGTGGCCCCTAGGACCAGGCACAGAGCTCCCCTGCAGCTCACGGCATCACCCCACGCTGCATCATTATTCTTGACTCGCACTCCCCTCTTAACTCTGAGCACCCTGATTCAACGTCCTTAGCAGCTGGCAAGGAACTTAGCCCCGACCCGATGCTCCATAAACTGTTGAGGGAGTGAATGAATGCAGCCCTGGCAGTGGGATTAAGGTCAGGGAGTGGAGCTGGGGACAGTGCCTAAAGGACTGAAGACCGTGAACTGCTGAATGTGGTTTCTGTCTTTCCCAGGCATGGGCGCTGCCCAGGCAGAGATGGGGCAGATGGGGCAGAATGAGTTTCTTCTCCCTCCTCTGTGGCCCCAATCGGAGGGTCTGGGAAAAATGGAGGCATCAACGCTGGGAAAGGCCGGTTAAGACCTCTACCAAGCTCAGAGGTAGGCTTGGTTTGAAAAATTCACAGTTTGACTATTTCTTAGCACGGAAAGTGGGCACAATATATTTCTAAGTGGAAAAAGAAAGGACACAAAACGTCTGTACAGTTTAGACTAAATTCACATACAAACGCATACAAGAGGGTTCAGAAAAATATATACCAATGTGATAATGCTGGTTTGGGGGGATTTGGGGTTCTTTAAATGTTCTTTTTATTTGTATTTTCTATTGTGAACATGTATTATTTTTATAATTTAAAAATATAAAGCAAACTACTTTTAATTTTTTAAAAACTACTTACAATTATCAAATTAATTCCAGTTTGAATACGTATTTTTACTCTAAGTCAGCTTTTACACCTTTACTTTTACGACATCAACTGTGAAATACAAAAATCTCTCCGCCCAGGTGATTAGAGTCTATCTTGGGTGGAGGTGGCCAATAAACTTGCAGGCACGCACACACACCTGCACACCCACCACACACACTAAGGTGTCAGTGGGAATGCTGAGCACGCTGCCTGGCTGGAGGACCACAGGGCCTGTGACCAGCTGGGGACACCCCTGGGAGAGGGAGGGACTCAGTCAGGCCTTGCGGGAATGCTCTGCATGCTCAAGAGCTTTCTCTTTGGGGTGAGCGCGGGGGTGAGACCCTCTGGGACCCGAGTGTATGTGGTGTGGAAAATCTCCAAGGGGTAGTAAAAGGTGAAAATGGACGGGAGGAATAAAAATAAGTTCGCAAGAAGACTCAGCTTAAGCTCAGCTTAAGTCAGCAACCTAGGACTCCTGTGCAATCCTGCACTGCTGACTCCACAATGGGCCTGCAACTCTTCTAATTTCAATTTCACCTACACTCTGGTACCACAGCTGGACAAAACGGAAAATGTGTGACACCAGAATTCAATCTGGAGACCACGGTCCTGAGCCACAGAGAGGACGGCCTCTCTTTTAACCATGTGTTCAGTGCCTACCACATGGTCCCCACAACCAGCCAGCCAGTGCCGAGAGGATTAGGGAATTACATGCTGCACATTCATTCAAATGAACACACGCTGGCGCGCTGCAGGAGTCATCTGTGCCTCAACTTCCTCATTCAGAAAATAAAGGCAATTACAATGCTTCATCAATTGAGGTCATAGATATTAAGGTACTTTATAAAAAGTTCTATGAAAATGTAACATTTTTATTGTCTAAAAGGACAATAAACAACTGAAGTCTAGCTCATGCCAGGGGCCCCTCGGGCACTTGAGGGGTAAGAAGGGAAGCTCGAGCCTGGTCATTCTACTGCAGCACTTCATCCAGACAGCAAGCTGAATAAGCAGACATGATCGGAGCCACAGTGTTACTAAGCGATGGAACCAAGTCTGCGTGATTCTAAAGTCCAGGGTCACACAGAACAAAGTTATTCAAAAATCATTTTTCCCAACCATTCAAAACACCACACTCGATATAAAAGATGAATGTATTTCACTGTCTGAGGTCCAGTTCCAACCATGAGGTCAGAGCTCCTCTAGCCACTTCATTTTAGGGGTTTCTTTGCATGGGGCCCCACGGCAGAGAGACAATGACCTTGTCCTTTACTGACTGTTCTGACGGGACACTCAAGGACACCCATATTTGGTTTCTAATTTTTTTTTTTAATTTTTTTTTTTTCCTTTTTCTCCCCAAAGCCCCCCGGTACATAGTTGTATATTCTTAGTTGTGGGTCCTTCTAGTTGTGCCATGTGGGACGCTGCCTCAGCGTGGTTTGATGAGCGGTGCCATGTCCGCGCCCAGGATTCGAACTGACGAAACACTGGGCCGCCTGCAGGGGAGCACACGAACTTAACCACTCGGCCACGGGGCCAGCCCCGGTTTCTAATTTTAAGATCAAATAAATCAGGTCTAGAAATGAAAAGAACGAGGCTCAATCATGGACTAACAGTTTTGTTTCCTTCTTGTTGTTCATTAAAAAAACCAAAACTGACTCTACAGTCACACACACAACACTCACGGGGTCATCCTCCGTCTTCTGCCCCTTGCTTCTGGGTGACGGTCCGGTGATCGCCGAGGGAGGGCCCTGCGAGGCTCTGGGCACAGAAGCGGCAGAGCTGGGCTCAGATGGCCTCTTGTCCTTTCCTGGATTGGGCTACAGAGAAAACGTGGGTGGGGAAGCAAGTTCAGTTACTCAAAAGCTTGACCATCTTCTGTCTTCAGTAAATCCCTCTCCACATTTTGGCTGGAAGCATTTTTTTTGTTGTTTTTTACAGTTCTCATTTTATAAACAGATAAGGACAAAGTGGAACATTCTATTGTATCTGGATGAAATACTGACCTTTTTCTGTTCATCTAGAATGTGTTCTGTCACTCTTTGGACAATTTCATCAATACTCAAACCTGACAACGAGTTCTTGTTTTTGTTTCGCACTTTTTTAATAAAACCAGCAAGCTCGGTGCTGAAAGGGAAAGTGGAGATAAAGTTTTCCACTGGGCCATTATTAACCCAACAATTAAAAGAAACAAAAACAAATACAAACAAAATTAATTTGTAAGCTACAATATTAACTGCATATAAAAAGCAGCAGAATCTCTCTTTCCAAGGAGTTACGAAAATTTCAATATTATTTCTAAATATTTATTTAATAGAATTTCATAGTAACAGCATGTCTGCTAGATCCATTTAGGACATCCATCCTACTCAGAAAACTGACTTCTTACAGCCTGGCTCCATCATAGCTTTATGCAAAAATCACTGAATGATCAAACACCACTGGTTCTGACATGAAATCAATAAAATCTCTACCTAAGAGGAAATTTCTTTTGTTGACTTCCTCCCTTAAAAAATCTAACCAATAGGGGCTGGCCCGGGGGCACAGTGGTTAAGTTTGCATGCTCTGCTTTGGTGGCCTGGGGTTCACAGGTTCAGATTCTGGGTGTGGACCTAGCACTGCTTGTCAAGCCATGCTGTGGTGGCGTCCCACATAAAACAGAGGAAGATTGGCACAGATGTTACCTGAGCAACAATATTCCTCAAGAAAAAGGAGAGGAAGACTGGCAACAGATGTTAAGCTCAGGGCCAATCTTCCTCACACATCTAACCCAGAAGGTTTTTCACAGCCTGAACGTTTCACAAGTTACTCGTGGATGGGAATATACTATTAATCAAGAGGAACCTGATATTGTACCACTAATACCCCAAATGTTTTAACTTTCAGAAAATAATAATGTGTTTCTATTTGGTTGTTTACACTCTATCAAGTTTGGTCAGGATCACAAACAATTTTATTTCTAAGTACTTTCAGTAATTACAACATGAATATTTTTACAACTGGCATAGTAATTGCTATTGAGAGAACTTACATTTCTCAAACTGAGACAGGGCGAAATACGCCCATGTGCAGACAAAATATACTTACACATGGGCAGGGCTCTACTGATGGATGCCAAACACTAATTCTGGCCAATCATAATTTAATGACTACTTTGTTTCAAACGTATAATTTCAAAGCTTGCAACTAACATTATATCAAAGACAGAAATAACATGGAAGGTGCAGAGAGTCATTCCTAGATGTGGATTCCTTTCTTCCCAGCTGTATGCCAGAGACACTCCCTCAACCTCATCGTTTCCCTTGGCTGAGCCAAGGAGCACCTCCACCCCCTCGCACTAACCTGGGGTGCGAGGTCAGAGGTCAATGCAGAAGCTCTACTGAAGTGTCCGGAAGATAACTCCAGCTGACCCAGTTAAAAGCAGCTCTCCCACCTTCAGGAGGATGCCTTTGTGACAAGCCCACACGCCTGATCTGCTGTCAGGTTCCATCTAGTCTCCTCAGTCTCACGCCTAACAAATCAGATGTTGTCCAACAAGGTGTAAGATGCTGCTGCCTTCTTTGCTATATGTGTTATTTTTTCCCAAAATGACATGAAACTAGCGTTTTGCAGTTCATTTAGTGATTCTGTAACTAGTGTTGGAGAGTGTTACTGATATCATCAAAACTTTAGCAAATTGCCATGGGTTCTGATGAGTGGTGATTAACCAGTGTTCAGTGTTTTCAGTCTAGATATGCACATTAAAAAGGCTATTCAAAAATGCTCACCTCTATGTTTATGAAAAGAAAAGGCAGCACTTGTCTTTCTGAGTAAAACGATTATGCACTCCTTTCCACTTCAGCCCCCAATTGGCCATAATTTTATCTGAGCAGGAAACCTCAGTTCAATAGTAGTTAACAGAGTCATAGGCATTTATATCCGTACCTGTTGTAACAGGGGAATACCAGTGACAAGTGCTCGATAATACTATTGAATGGCTTTTTTGGAGACTGGCTTGAACGAGTAGCACGTCCTGGAGGAACAGGCAGCTTCTGGTCCACCATGAGGCTTTGTTTTGACTGTGATGCTTGGCCAGCACTCTTATGCTCTGGCAGCCGGGCGACTTCTGGCTGACTGGAGAGTGATCCTGGCAGCGGTGGAGAGGGAGCCTCCGCTGAGCAGTCCCTGGCAGAGACCAGATCTGAATCCTTGGGAGCTGTTGTTTGGCTTCCAGTCTCGTGACTCACAGAAGCCGAGGGACCTTGATTATCACGGCCTACAGACTCAAGAAGTGACCTAGGATGAATCTGTGAGGAACACACCACAGTAGTATTTAGAGAAACATCCACGGACAAAGACTGACAATTAAGCACAACTATAATAAAACCTGGGTGCTCAATTGCACAGGCTACTTGGATACAATAAATTAAATGTTTTTGTTTAAAAAAATTTACTGATCAGGGGTGAGCCCCAGTGGCCTAATGGTTAAGCTCAGTGTGGTCCACTTTGGCGGCCCAGGCTCAGTTCCTAGACGTGGACCTACACTGCTCTGTTAGAGGCCATGCTGTGCTGGCGGCCCACATACTAAAAAAGAGAAGAAGAAAACCATGTGGCTAATGAATCAAAATAGCTGTCCCAACACCCCCAAAACCACCCTTGCCAAGGCCCCCAGCAGCCTCCATCACATTAAGACCAAGAGACACCTACATGTTGCCAGTCACCTTCTCTTTCTCCAAATGAGCTCTTCATGGCTCCAGGCTGCTGGCTTCCCTCCCACCTCTCCAGGGCCCCCTCAGCTCTCCCTACAGTTCTAGCGCCTGTCTGTGCCTTAAGTATTGATGCTCCTTATGGTGCTGTCTGAGGCCCAAACTTCTACCTCCTGCTCCACCTCTCCCCAGGCCACTTCACATCCTCTCATGCCTCAGGAACTATGTGCTTGCTGCTGATCAGTCTAGAATATTTTCCTGAGATCCAAGCCTGCAAATCCAAGCTTCTTAATGGGCAAACCCACTTGGGTGAGTCCAAGGCCACTCAAACGTAATGCCTTCAAAACCAGCCTTGCTGCAATCTCCTCACCCTGCTCTTCCCCTTGTGCCCACCTCACTGATAGAAACCCAGACCCGTCCTTGACTCCCCAACACCCAGACACCACACCCCAATCTCACGAGCAGCACAGCTCTTTCAACCGTATCTCCTAAATCCCTCTCAAGTCTGTTCTCTGCCCTCCACCCATCCCACTGCCACTCCCTGATCTAGGACATGGTCGGTGGCAATGAGCTAATAACAGGTCAACTGGAAATCACTCAGGCCCCTCTCCTACCATCTCTCCACACTGCAGTCAAGTGATCATCACAAAGTATAAGGCTGATGTCGTTCCCTTACTTGAACCTATACCAGCTTTCTGGTGACCTGAGGAGAAGTCCAAACTGCTGAATTTGCCTTACAGAATAAGGTTTCCTATGTTCTCACCCCTGGGTACTATAAGCTTTCTATCACCCCCTTTGTCATACTGAACTTTTTTCTCTATGAAAGGAGTGTGTTCTCTCTTTTTTCTAGCCTCCAAATATGCTGTTTCTTCTGTTTGGAACACTCTGAGCCTCCAGACATCATACCATCCACTCCTCCTCAAACACATACCCACATACTCCTCTGCCTGGTTAATTCCCATCCCATGTGACTCACTGAGACCTCCAACAGAGAACCCGCCACTGGGGCCTAGACTCTAGTCTAGGTTAGTGTCCTCTAATTCATGCTGCTATAGTAGTCTATGCTTCTGTGAAAAACCTTGGCGCGCACTTTGCTTGTAATCATGGGTTTAAAGTCTCTTTTCCCAAACACATATGCACTTTGAGGGCACAGACCACATCTAATCCTGATCACCACTAAATCCTCAAAGAATGAATGGGGGAGAAATGACACAAAGTAAATTATTTTTAGGGATACTTATTACTCAAGTTCCCAGCACACTGAGAGTTCCCAGGATTTAGGATATTGAAATTCTTTTGAGTATTTATAAAATTACATAAGCTAGAATTAAAAACTAATAGTATTCTACCAAGAATCAACATTTTTCTTCCCTTCCATATCTGCCATAAGAACTTAGAAAAATTGTAAATAATAAGTGATCTTTAATTTACTTCTAAACAAAATTCTATTTCTTACTCAGCTCAATGGAGAGAAAAAATTTTGGACTGCAATAGAATATTTTACTTAAAGTAGCCAAACTTTTTAATGTTTTAGAAACTTTCTTTTGCAGATGAATGCACAATAAGTTTGAATGCTTAGTGTGCAAGGTCCTAGAGACAAAAAGATGTTCAAGATCAGGCTCCTGACTGCAGGGAGCTGGTCATCTAAGTTAAAGAGACCAAACACATATGACAGAAGGGTCACAGGGGGAGGGGCAAGCGAGGGCAGCCCCAACTGGGCTTTCAAGGAAAGGCAAAATACAGAGAATGAGGACAGTGTTCCAGGCTGGGGAACAGCCCAGGCAAAGGTCTGGCAGTAGCAGAAAGATGCAAATGAGGTGCCAGGGAGAACAGTCTCCTATAAGGAAACTACTTCAGAACTAGAAGATTTCCATGTTGTACCAAAACATTCTGAAACATACCTCGAATTAAATCTTGGCGAGAGTCCTTCTTTAAATTCTTATGGTCTGACCTCCTCTGGGGTTAATTCATTTCAATTCAGTGTTTGCTGAGCATCTGCTCTGTGTCCAAGTAATAAATATGTATCCCAGAACACAATAAAGTGATACTATGCTTAGCCATACTTTAAAGTCCACAAAATAGAGTTAATGTTTTTCTTTACTGCACTGCATATTTTAAAATATAAAGACAAGGTTTGGCAACCACTATTATCCAAAAGATTCAGTAAATACCTCAAACTAGCAGAAAGTATCATATGGCAGACCAAGACAGGACTCGTATGTCTCAGGCATGGTAGTTTTCGTTCTGTTTGATGAGGAAACAGATCTTAATCTCTAGACTTTGGTCTTATGCCCCCAAGTATCTAGGAATAAGACTATATCTGAGGTGGTATTACTAGAGAGGGCCTGCCTGAACCAGAGACGTCTGCTACTCCTAGATTATCATTACACACACACACACCACCTCCAGCATCCAGAAAAGAAAGTAGACTAAGGTATATGAAAGTGATAGAAACATGTACCACTGGTGTGTTCACCTCAGTCCTGTCCTTAGACACTGATGTAAAACACTTATCTTCCATTCATATAAGAAGCTACAAAGCTTAAAAGGTTAACAGTAGCACCAACAATGAAAGCATCAAGGCAATTATCCATCCCATCCCCACTCCTAGAAAATAACAAACTACTTCGATCAGTTAAGAAAGAAACTGTGCTTTACTAGTTTTCTGGGGTTTTTTTTCCTGTTTTATTTCCCCAAACCCCCTCTCCGTACACAGTTGTATATCTTAGTTGCAGATCCTTCTAGTTGTTTCTGTTTTCTTTTGTTCAAAAACAAACAAACAAAAAAGTTGTGATAGACTTACTGTGCTACAGGCAGGAAAGGAAAGCTCAGAAATCTGCACTTTAGAAAGTTCACTGAGCCGAGAACCATTTTTAATTGCCTGAATTTGTTCTTCAAACTGAGACTGTAGGTAGAAGGAAAAGTGTTACATTTTCTAACAAATTCCAAAGGAAAACCACAATTGTGAATTAATACTTTTTTAAAATACTTTTTCCTACTATACATTACAAATGGTCAACGATTTTACAAGAAATATAACTGAGTTGCAAGGGATTACAACTGCAAGAAGTTCAAAATAAGACCTCATTAATCAGAATACAGCCTTATCAAACATAACTTCTCTAATCTTATCAATCAAGGGCACAGCTTAAGACAGTTAAGAAAACAGCATTATTTTCATGAAAAGTTCTTCTTAATAATTACAACAAAAAATATATATTGCCTTTACCAGCTCAGAAAAGAAACCGTTTCAATGACACTAGCCTCCTGAGAATTATAACCAGCATATAGATTTTCACAGAATTATAAAATGTTTTATAACTTACCTTTGCTTTCTCAATTTCTTTTCCAACATCAGAAACAAATGATTCCCATGAATGTCTGTCAGACTCTATGTCAGGATATGCTGCAGAATCACTGAAAAAGTAGAAAAATATCAAACTGCTTCATGTCTAACTTCAGACATTTGTTTAAAAATTGAAAGAACTAGGTACAAATAAAAACAAACATTTAAATATGAGAGAAAGATACAATTAACACGATCACACACACAAAAAAACAACTATTTCCAAAGAATTATATATCTTACAAACTCACTTTGAGGAAATTCTAATTATTGATCTAAACAAAACCCCAAAATTGGTAAGCAGAAAGCAAATATTCTCCTGAATTTTTATTTCTTTCCCCGAATTTGAAGATTTCACCATTCTTCATTTGACATCTTCACGTTTAACATCAAAGGCTATCTTCGCATTTAAAAAAAAAAAGGGAACTTGGAACATTTAAAACATTCCAATAAAACCCTCATCCTTACCTTACTGTAAAATAATGGGTGGGGCCTGATAGACTACGATAAGTTATTATCTCAGCTCCTCATGAATCTGGTCTATTGAAAGTGACAGACAAGCTTTCTACTCCTAATTGAGAAGATCAGTAACACTATCAATCCATGATTGTGTGAGTTCTCATTATACATCTTAAAGAAAAACCAGAACACTCCTTTTACATCTTTTCTCTTTTGTTACCCTTTGGTGGAATGGGCCGAGTTAGCATAGAATCCCTAAGAAGGAAGCTACCTTAATAAGGAAGTCGATACTGTCAGATAAAATAAGGTCTGCGATATCCTTGTTTCCCAGATGTGCCCCAATGCACAGCCCATGGGGAGTGCGGAGCATCTGAACGCTACTTGGTCTCAGCCTCAGCTGTAGATTAGTTTACCTATATCAGAAAGGTTTTCCCATGAGAAAAAGAACCATCTCGAAAAATGAAGAAATAAACAACTATACATTAAAACTTTTTCCATGACCCACAGAATCTCTGGTTCAACAGTGAGGGCTTGAAATTTAAATCAAAAAGCACTAGGAAGGATGAAAAACTTCAGATTAAAAAGTCAAAACCTGTGTATGGAATATAATAAAAGGACCAGATGAAAAGTAACCCCATGCCACATAGAAAAGTGCTAGATGCAAGATCCTCTAGGATTCCCAGGTAAACCTTATTCCAAAAAGAAAACAAAACAAACAAAAACACGTAAAGATTATGGAGAGTTCAAAAAATGACCACAGGTGAATATCTTTTGAAACGACATTCCCAGACTCTGCATCATTAAGACACTGTTAAGTAACTGTTCTTATGGAAGGCAACTGTTTAAAAAGCCTTGAAAATGTGATCTTCATTCCAGAAATTTATTGCATGGAAATGATTAATAATGTGCATAAAAATTTAGCTACAAGATTACTCGCTGTAGTGTAGCTTTTAACAAAATGTGCAAACAACCCCACTCTCCCACACAGTGGTGTATGATAAATCATGACACGTTCCTCTGCTGGAACACCAGCCAGTCTTTGAAAATTAGGTGGGAGAAATGTAATTACTGATATGAAAGGAAGCTTCCTATACACTACTTAGTGAAAACACATATATATATTTTCATTTTTTTCAAATACTTACTGAATTTATTTTAAAATATTAACTAGTTGTATCTCAATTTAGAATTACAGATAATTTTTATCATTTTTGTTTATGTTTTCATTTCTCTACAACTCAACATGTTTTGTCTAACTATTAAAAATAAAATAGTCCTAATGGAAAGGTTTTTTCCCTCAAATCAGCTCTAACTTTTATTTACCGAATGACACGCTGAGAGAGATACCTGTGACACCACACAGTACCTGCTCATTAGCTTCAGGTTCTTAAGATACCCTTCTGCTTGTGATTCCATGATCTGTAACTTATACAGCTCTGTCTCCTTCTGGTTTTCAAGCACAGATACCTGCCATTAGATTAGAGAACGTGTATTTTAAAACTGAAAAACTGAAACTATTTTAAAGTTGTTAAAACTTCTAAACCACTTCCAAGTTTCTCCTTCAATGACATATGATGACAGAGTCACTAGAACTTGATTATGCTATAATTTAACTCAAGTAAACAGGAATCGAAACTCTGGAATTTGAAAATACAGTAACAACACAACAGTAAAATTATGTACCTTAAATGATACTTTCCTCAGATTTGAAACTTTCCACATGGTTTAATGATTAAGCCGTATACAAGCACAGAGCTGGGTCACATACACCTGGTGTGCCTTTTCTATGGTCCTGTGTATGGTGAGCACAGAGTCAGGGGCCTGCAAAATAACCCCCAGGCTGCAGCCTACCGAATCTAAACGCCTCAGAGAACTTGTTCTCAGCACAGGCAGCAAGAGCCTCTGGGGCATGTTTTAAGACCTTTAGACTCTCTGGCTTCCCCATAAGCCAAGTGGCCATTTTTTTAAGAGTCACAGCAGGAAACATAAATCTGCCTTGTTTTAATCCAAGTGCATTAACCTTGACAGGGCCCACCAGGCAAACCTGCTTGCCAAATGCTGTAAAGGGGAACTGAACAAGCTCAGGAATATACATGCTGGCATAAGATTCACAAAGTATAGGTACTTTGGCTTTTTTTTCTTCCTTTCCTTAGAAGCAGCTGCATAGTCAATATTTAATTAAAGCACTCATGTTTGAAGATTGCAATAAACTAAGCCTTATTTTCCCAGAATAATCATAGACACATATACCAATAAATAACATTTGTTTCTCAATTAGAAAAACAAAGCCACCATGTTTCAGGAACTCAATCAAATATTGCCAGAGGTCATAATCTTGACTATTGTCTCAGTAGCTGCTCAAATAGTATACTGACATCGGTATATATTCTTCTGGGGGCAGGAGAGAGTATATTCTTAATAAGTGGATTACTTCCAAGTTCCTTTTCTAGTACTGGCAACTACGTTTACATGGTAGATCACTTGGCTCAGCATGATGAAGCCATTCAAGGCATAGAGAATGGAAAATGACTGACGTACAATGTTAAAGAAAGCAAGCAGGTTACAAAGCTTGGTGTACACTGTGAGTACAGCTATGTAACACAACATAAGCATAAGGGCAGAAAATGGTAAAGGTATATGCACGGACAGTGGTTGCTTCAGGGAAGGAGGATTATGGGTGACATCTCTGAGCCCCTGCACTTCTCAGCAACGTTGTTATGCCTCCTGTGTAATTAAACACAAAGCAAATGAACGGCATCCTGCTGTGTCTGCCAGTCTCCAGGAGCCCGGGACTCACCTCAGCAGCCACAGCTCTCTGAAGACACTCTTCATAATGCTCTTTCCCTTTCTTTATACACTCTTCTATTTTCATTTTCTCATTTGTAAATGTATTACTGCAAATATTAAAGAAAAACTTCTTAAAAAAACTTAACTAGTGAGATCACAAAGTCTTAAGCCAGGCCAACTCTGAAGTCATGTCACAAAAAGACTTAAACGCTATCTTCTAGAGTACTTCTTGCCTAATATTTACCATCTGATACAGATTCACAAGTGCTCTTTGCACTTTACAAATGGTCTAAGGAAGATATGAAATTAAAAGTGAGCATTTGGTGGGAATGTTGAGAAAGGGATTCACCATTTTTATGAGGTTAGGTGGAGTATAATCTGACTATATTTATCAACTTTATAGAACATCCTTCATCCTTTGAGTCAGAAATTCTATTTTGCCATATATTACAAGGAAATAACCCAAAGGAAAAAAATAATCTGTACAAAGTTGTTCCTGGCAATGTGTATATCAAACAATATTAAACAAGAAAAGCAGACTACAACAACAGCTAATACTGAATATAGTTGCTACCAGTATATGAAAATATTATTTCCATTAATAAAGGTGAAAAGGAAACTTTTTATAGGTTCATAATAAAAATTCTTTAATAAACCTTTAACTGTAGAGCAACAAACTACCATAATATAGTTGGGATTATTTCAAGTAACAGAAAAGAAAAGTTTTGAAAATACTTTTAGTTTCAAGTTAATTCAAGGGAAAAGACGAGTAGTCAACAACAATAAATTCAGGATTTCTTATACTGACAATGTGAAATGGAAGTAGGAACACTGTAAAACAAAGATACTTAAAGAATAAATCTATTTAAATATTATTTTAAAGAATAAAATAGAAACAGAAATAAAGAAAAGAGAAACATAATTACTTAAAAGAAACAGACAAGCAACAATACATTGAGAAGTCTAGTGGGCCTGTGTCCCTAGTATTAAAAGTATAATGAAATATTAAAAATAAATTTGAGCATAATTTGCCTGATTTCAAGGGACTGATCCAGAAGTAATTCATGTTCCTTATCATCTCCATCTTTTTTCTGGGTATACCTATAAAAGCATAATCACCAAATTTTAATTAATTTTAAAAGATTTTTAAAAACACAATCCTACATAGTAAATTCTACCCATACCCATACAAACATTTCTTGAATTCTTTGTAAATTTCTACATTTTGTTTCATTTCTAATATCTTCTAAATAGGCAAAGAATTTGGGTCATTTTCCATTTTGGGAAATTTTCCTTTTACACCTGGAGGGCAGATGACCTTTTTCTTCACTCTGAGCCACACGCTTGCTGTGCAGATCCCCCTGCCCCAGTCCACTTCAAGGAGTGCCTCCAGGGGGCCCAACACGAGACAGAGGAGCACAGGTGCTGCCAGCGCATCGTCAGCATGCCACGGTTCTCACTCAAAATGAGAACAGCCTTCTATTCTTTACAACAGAACTTAAAGTCCAGTTAACACACACACGCACTCACGCATGCCACACAGTCTGAAAACGCTTCACAGAAAGTGTGTAAATCTTTGATTCTTGAGCAATGCCCTGCACAAGATGGGTTCTGTCTCTACTTTCCTGCTCTCCTACACACTTTTAAAAATTATCTCTACTTGCTAAAAATCCCAAGTTTTCACGAAGAACCAGTTTACATGCCATTTTTCTTCTTTTGTAAAATACTTCCTCTGAGTACTCAACACTGGGTAGCTCTTTCATACAATTTCTGCCTTCTTTCATAGTCATCTGTGGTTTGTATCACTGCACCAATCATGAGCTCCTATGTCCCATTCATTTCTTCATGAAGATTAAGTGTGATCCAAAGCACAGAAAAATCAATGAAATCATTCCTCATATTTTTTGTGCTTCTCTAAGAGATCCAAAAAGTTTTAAAATTTTACTTTAAAATCTAAATATAAAAATTTAGCTTTAAAGCATTTATTTGGCAAGTGCAAAAAGTACAGAGAAGCTTATGGCTTATCTTTAACTTGTGACAGAAAAAGGCAAAGAAATATATTAATAGTGTGAAAAAGAAAATAAAAAGTTTATTCCTGGGGCTGGCCCCATGGCGAAGTGGTTAAGTCCGGTGCACTCCACTTCGGCAGCCCAGGTTGTTGGGTTCAAATCCTGGGTGCGGACCTATACCACTCATCAGCCATGCTGTGGCAGTGACCCATAGAGGAAGACTGGCACAAATGTTGGCTCAGGGCTAATCTTCCTCAAGTAAAAAAAGAGGAAGATTGGCAACAGATGTTAGCTCAGAGAGACTCTTCCTCACCCAACAAAAGTTTATTCCTCAGCACAAATGGTTAATTTTTATGCTAGCACAGAAAAAATTTTTATCAGTAGACTCATTTGTCTAGTTTGATAGGATGTCTGAATTGAGCATATAAAAATATATATTAAATATAAATATCCTTGAATTTTGAATAAGCTTGAATAACAATTAAGACTAGACCTGTGCAAATATTAAGAGGTAAAGAACTTTACAGACATTATCTTTTCCATAAATGTGTTCTACTAATGAAACTACTTTGACATGATCCAAATGACACGACACAGGCAATGTTTCATATTTCATCATTCTTTTAAGGAATGCCTAAAAACTGCCCAAATGCTATGCTAGCAAGACTCATAACGAAAGTCATCTGATCACATGGGATGGCAAATGGAACCAACAAAATGTCCTAAAAGGTGAGTGAGGCAGTGTGGCCCCCAGTGCACCACGCCTCCCGTTATTCCTGCCCTTCAATCTGGATTAGGCCACAATTTGCTTGAAACAACACAACGTGGGGTAAGTGATGCTCTGACAGTTCTGGGCCTGAACCTTCAGAAAGCTTGGCAGCTTCCACTTCTACCCTCTTGGAAGCCCTTAGCCACCCAACAAGAAGTCTGGCTACCATGCTGGAGATCACACAGACAAGAGTCACACGAAGAGGCCACACGGAGAGGGAGAAGCTCTGAAACTACAGGAAGGGAAAGAGGTGAAGACTCGCAGCATCCCAGCTGAGCGCAGCCTCAGCAATTCCCAGCTAAATGCGGCCACAGGAGGAACCACGGGCAAGACCAGCACGAGAACGGCCCAGCTGAACTGAGCACAGATTGCAACATCATGATCGAATAAAATGGCTGTTAATTTAAGCCACTGAGTTTTGGGTGTTTTGTTCCACAGTGGTAGATAACAATTAAACTGAGGAATCATATGACATATCACTGTTCAGGGAAGAGGAGTTAGCAAACGATCCTAGAGAATCTTAAAACAAACTTGGCCCATCTGACAACTGTAATATCTGTATGTATCACCAAATCCTTCATACTACATGACCAAATTTTAATAATTAAAAGATTCAGGATAGAAGTAATTATAAATAAAATAATCATCCCAGAATCTTAGTGCTGGAAAGAACCTTACATCTAGACTAGCCCCCTCATTGTACAGATAAAGAAAAAGGGTCGACGGTATTGTTCACAATAATGGGTGGTGTTCAGACCAAAAGGAAGTAAGTTCTTTGTCGATTTGAAGCCCCACTGTTATTTATGTGCAAACATGATAGGTTTAGAAAAAGTTTTAGGTGAGATAATTCCCCAATGGATGTTGTTTAAAATGAGGTAAAAATAGCAAACAAAATTTTCACTTTACTTGATAGTTTGAAATTGAGTACCAAAATTAAAAATAACCCCAAAAAAACCCAATTTAAAAAAACAAAAATCATTGCTTTTCAATTGTTACTTACATGTCACAGGCATTTAAAACCCTTTTCATTTTCTTCTTCAGTGCTTTCAGTCTCTCTTGGATATCTTTCTTCTCCTGTTGCCATTTTTTAATTTCCTTTTCCAAATCTTCGAGGAACCAATCTAATTCTGTCTTTGAGATCTAAAAACATTTTAGAAAGTACTTAAATAAATAGGATGATTTACTGAAAGAAAAAGAGCCCAAAAGACCAGAACTGCGGTGGTGTGCTACGTTCAATCAGTGAGTCCAGTACAGCAGAAGACACTGCAGCAGGCTGTGCTACCTTGGCTGAGCCGGGGACACAAAGTCGCACAACACACAGCCTTGGCCTCACCTGCCCTCACCACATCAGGCCAGAGAGGGGGCCGTAAAACAGGAATGGACAGAGGCATGGCGGACTCTCTGGTACTTGGGAAGGGCTTCTCAACATCAGTGATATCTCATTTCCGCCCTCAAAAATGAGTCTGCCACATGGAGAACAGATTCCAAGCAGTGGGACTAGCGAGGTAGAAGGATAAAAAAGTAAGGCATGTCTGGACAAAAGCAAGAGGGCTGCGTGGCTGGAGTACGCAGCGGACGTATGGAAGGCAGGGCAGGGAGAACGGCACCAGAGGTGCCTTGGGTTCAAATTATGAAGGGCCTTGTAAGCCATGCTAAGGACTGTGGACCTGATCCTCAGACAACAGGGAGCCAGAGAAGGCTCTTGAGCAGGGCAATGAGATAAGGAGATTCTTGTTTTGGAAAAATAACTCTGAAAGACACAGAAGTGGATTAGGGGTGGGTGGGAAGGTACAGGGAAGTGTAGACTAGAACAGTGGCACTCATATTTTCTTGACTGTGACGCACAGTAACAAACACATTTTAATGATTCACAACAAACGTACATACATATAAGTATGCAAGCACACATACATAAAACTGAAAAAATAATTGCCCTCACCATCTGATATTTCCGTTCTATTCAATTATTAAAATCAATTCCAGTCACCATCATTTAACTGATTTCATAGGCCATTATGGATTTTAACCCTTAATGTTAAGAACTCTCTATTAGAGGAAGGTAAAATCTCTTAAAACCCCACTGCAATAGTCCAGGTGAAAGACAATGAAGATGATGGTGTTAATACTAGGAATGATAAAAAGAAATAGAGGAAACTTTACAAGAACAGAACGGATATAAGATGTAAAGCGGAAGTTGAGAGAAGTTGGATGAATAACTAAACAAAACCCTATTAACAAAAAAGGAGAGTAAGGCAGATGTACTAGGCTAGGAGGCATGGGAAACAGAGAAATTAACCTAGATATAGACATTTAAATAAACCTAGGAATGAACAATAAAATATACATAAGAACTCAATAGTTTTGACCCCACAATCATTTTGATGGGACAGAGCAGAAATTTACAAGTATCTGACAAAGACCACAAATCAAAAGAATAAAAATACTCAATCCAAACAGTCTTTCAACATAACCACTCAGAAGGGAATACCATACTTCTAAGTCTCGATTACCTGCACATTACAGGTACTTCTAGTCAAGCAGGCTATTCTAGGACAGACCAGCTCACCATCAAGTCAGGCGGGTTTTGCTTCCCAAAACCACCTTTCCCAATATGGGCAACTCCCACCCTATGAACATTCTACAATCCCAAAATCCATTTACCAGTTGGTTGCTTGTAACTTGGAATGCATTTTCCCATAAAAAGCTATATTAGAAATGTCAATTAAATGTGCAATACTTCTCTTCCAAAAAGCTCATGGTTACAGTGGTAAACTGAATAAAAGGAGGTCTATGGTGTTGGGAGGGCAGGTTCCCAGACCAGGAGGGTTTATTTGACTGGAGAAGAAACAGTCTTAGCCTGGGTTCTGGGAGCAGAGACATGTGGTACAGGGGTGAAGAGGAGAAAATTAAGAATTTCCTCTGAGAGTTTTGAAAAGATTCATGTCTGTCTTACTTTCGGCACTCGGTTCTGTCCTGTGGGGACCCCCCAAACACCCTCAGGTTTTGCTGGACCCCTAAATTAAGCACCCGCAACTGAGAGCATGCCCAACTCCCAAGGGCATACTGAAAAATGCCTTTCCTCCAAATCCCTCCCCACTAAGAGCACCTGAGTCCAGTACAGTATTCTGAAGAAGCACTTCAACTTGCCCAGAAGTACTCACACTTCACTCTCCAGCCTAAATGAGTCTTTAATCTATAGAGGTCATCTGCAGACATGTTTTATTTGGCAAGTCCAATAGTTTTTGTTTGCTTTATAAAACATAAATGTGACGCCTCTGGCTTGGTCACTGAGGCATTTGCGTTGGGATACCTGCCAGAATTTCAGGCACTGTGACAACAAGAACTGAAAAACTGTATTTTGAGGCAGTGTCAGTCACCCTGTGCCCCTGGACAGTTAGGTTACAACACCGCTTGAGACCCCCCTTCTTTGTCAGCTTTCTTATGAAGGTGTTGCTTTTTGAAACAACTTCTGAACCTACAAACACTCTAAAAGTTTTATGTCATTTTTCCATTCAATGCTAGCAGAGGTAGAGGTGGAGCAAATATTTATAAATACCAGTCACTTATAAGTAAAACACTCTCTATATTAATATTTCTAATAATATGTGAATCAGAGAATAGAGCAATATTTATAAGAAACAACAAAAAGAAACAGCTTAAATTTTAATAGTTTCCAGTTTGAAATTCTAGTAATAGCAACGACTGCTTAATGAAACCCTCACTTTTCACCTGTGCTTTGGGAACGTTTAAATTCCACCTCCTATCTGGTTCCCGTAGGCTGAACCTCCCGCTTAGGCTTAGGACGTGACCAGGTCACTGAGGACAGGGGTTCAGCTACAGAAACTGGGGGCATGCTCCCTCAGAGAGGATGAGGTACCCTGGAACCAACCTATACAGAGTGCAGAGTTCAGGGAAGTAATGACCCTCTGGTCAAAGGTGACTTCAACTTAGAGGAAGGACCCTTCAGCCTTGGACGCCAAGGTTTTCATGTTCCTGGGAGGCAGATTTGCTAACCAGTCCAGGTCCTTAAAGACTTCCGAGTCCTACCGCAGGGCGAGGATTGATTTCAGTGGCCTTGCGATGCGCAGGCCAACTGTTCTCAGGCAGCAGAGGTTCAACGACAGTTCAGTGACATTCCCTCCAGCATGGGGACAGGTCCACTCACATTTTCCTTGCTGATCCTGAACTTGTTGAGTCATTACCGTGACTGAGGTTTCCCCTATGCCTACTCTACTTACAAAATCCTGTATTCCACCTGGTTCGCTCCTGTTACCACGACCAATGTCCACACGCACGCCTTGCTGCCGGCAGCCAAGCCAACCTTGTTTTTCTCGCCTACCCTGTGCCTCTATTCCAAGCCAATGACTTCACCTTGCATTCAGCCCTTTGGCCGGGAGATGATGTGCAACCACAAGGTTATACTCAGGCATAAGAACCTACCTGGCAACGAGTACCTAAAGGAGTTCAGGTATCAAACGGCACAAGTATTATAAACACACGCACTTACAGCTCAGCCATGGAAAATGCTACATGAGTTCATCTGCTGTTTGTACTAACCACCCTTTAACGACACTGCTGCCTCAAGCGCTAACTAGGTCAGCTATCATGAGCCTGTCTCCGACTACATGAAAGAGAGTGATCTGAATCCTTTTCTTTGAAATATTAGAAGAAAAGAAAGAAGAGGCTACGTACAACTGTATCCTCTACTTGGTCTTTTTCTCAATTAGATAACATTTGGTTACCATACTTCTTGTCTTAAACCTCAACTTTGTTCCAAAATAAATATCTGAAGTGCCTTCCGTAATATATATAACTTAAAGAGACAAAATAAAAAGAATGCTAAGTAGGTAAAGAGAATAAAAAGGTAAGAATGATAATGTAAAATCATAAGTGAGAGTAATATAAAAATAAATGACATGAGGTCAGAACCATTCTTTGGAAACAGCATTAAAACTTTCTGGGAGACAAGGAGGAAATACAATGAGCTATAATTCAGTATCCACAAAATAAAAACAAGCCCGCTGCATAACGAAGCCCAGGTAGTGAGAACAGAGAGAAACGACTTCTTAGGGCCTCCTAAAGAGGATGCTGCATAAGAGTCCCAAAGAGCAGCACAGAGCCTGGCACTTAAGGGAGCATCCGATAAACACTTGTCAAATGAGAGAACAGGTAATATCCTCAACTACGTACCAGAAATAAAGAAAGCAACAATCCTCAGAGAATGTGCATGCCTGATGCCCTCTGATGTAGGCTGACACAGAATATGAAGATACAATTCATTAAACCCAGTTCTTCAGGGGCCCAAGGACACACTGATGGATAAGATTGGCAGAGATCCTGGTCTTGTACACTGAGATGCAAAGATCACTAGCAAACAGTCCTTACTCTCAGGGAGATCACAGTTTGGTGGGGGAAATATGCATAAAAGATAATTACTACACCACACACAGAAATTAACTCAAAATGGATCACAGACCTAAATGCCTGAGCTGGACCCAAAGGATGAAGAGGAGCGAGCCAGGCTTGGGGAGGAAGAAGGCCACCTGCAGTAGGAAGGACCGTGCTGGGAAAAGGTCCCGAAGCGATAAATCATATGACCAATGCTACCCATTAAGTGTAGAGGACAATGCAGAGAACTGGTAAGGGAGACGCCAGAGACAAGGGAGGCCCAAGCACAGAAGGGTTTCAAGCTCTTGGTAATTACTGTTAGTTAATTATTGGTACTAACATACTGTGGCACAGGGATAGCATTCCTAGGCCTGTCCTGCACCCTCTCTATATGTATACCCTTTGTCATAGGACCCTGCAGTCCCTTTCACTAAAGAGGCAGTCTCTCTCCCCCGCCCCTGGAATTTGGGCTGGCTAAGTGACTTGCTTTGCGTAATGGGATATTAGCAGACTTGATGTCAGCAGAGGCTTGAAAAGTGCTTGTCTGACTGTCCTCGCTTGCCCTTGCACTTATTGAAAGATGAAAGACTTCATGTGGAGCAGAGCTCGTTGCCCCATCCCAGCTGAGGCCATTCTAGATCAATCCATAGAAAGACGCCCCAGATACGTGAGCAAGCACAGCCAAGAACAGCAGAGCCCTAGCAGACCCAAAGGTGAAACAGTCCAGCCAAGCCCAACGGGATCAGCTAACCCACAGACTCACACACTTAGTGTTTATTGGTACGTATCACTGAGGTTTTGTGGGTGACTGTTACTCAGCATTATTATGGGAGCAATTAACTGATACACCTACACTGCTAGCGAAGTGCTGAGATGTTTTCCAGCTGGTTGTGGAACTGAGATTCTCTCAAGGGGGGACAACAGTGAGGGACCTGGAGCCTGACACTCACTCATTGTTCTGCCACTTAGCACTGGTGTGGCTTTCAGCGAGTTGCATTAGCTGCTGTTGCCTCCATTTCCTTATCAGTAAAATGGAGATAATACCAGTGTACTATACGGTAACACTAGTATACTAGGATTGTTTTGAGATTAAATAAATTAATATACGTAAAAATTTCCATTTGAGTATGGTACATATGTAATATGAGCTCTATAAACGTTAGATTTAAAAAAAGACTGAATTTGGCAAGGACCATGACTGAATAGGAAAACCCCACCTCTACACAGATGTGGGCTGAGAAGTTTTGGCAGGCAGGGCCCAAGATTCTGTTCTAATGCAGAAACAGTACAACGTTCCAAAATTCTACTCCATAAGTTATTCTGGGCCACAATTATTCTGTGTTTTTAAGAGCCAACATCAACTAAATTCCCATCAACTATAGGAAAATCTCATTAAAGTACCTTAAGATCCTATGTCCTAAGATGGGAGTGACTACTTAACAGGTACAGGGTTTCTTTTTGGGTGATGAAAAATGGTTCTGGAACTAGACAGTGGTGATGGTTACACAACATTGTGACTATACTGAAAACCACTGAATTGTATACTTCATAATGGTTAAAATGGTGAATTTTCTATAATGTGAATTTTATCTTAATAAAACAGAAAAGAACACACGCCCCTGAGCAATACTGCAACCAGTTATAACCTGCCAGTTGCGGTTAGAGCTATGTTACAAACAACAGGAGACTCTGGCTTTAGAATAGCTATTTTTCTCTGGCAGAGAACAGATAACTGGCCTAACTATCTATTAGGGCCATTCCTAGCTCCTGATAATAAAACCCCATCAGCTATGTACAATGGCTGGCTCGGATTTTTACTGATGCTGTGTATGTGCTAAGCACACTTCAACCACTTTATAAACAACTGATGTTTCTCAACAGGGGCAGGACTGGCATTTTAGGTGGGATAATTCTTCCTTCACTAGATTTATCATCTCTGGCCACCCCCCACTCTTCTCCTACTGCCCGTGAGTCCTCACAAACCTAGGAAGTAGAGGTTATTTTATTAATGAGGAAGCTGAGAGTTGAAGAGGTTGAGTAAACTGTCTAAGGTCACAAAGCTATTAAGTGGTGGTGCTGGAGTGCCACCGAGGCCGTCTGATTCCACTGATCGAGTTCATAAGCATGGTTTGCAGTTGTTTGCCTCTCTCTTCTCTATCAGGGGGAAGGGGTGTCACACCTAATACAACTAAATGTGTTATCAAGTAACTTTAACACTAGCTGATAACCTCAGTGATCTAGAGAGTCCAAGGCCAAGAGAACAATCAATAAGAGCCACAAACTTCTTACGTTTATAAAAGATTTCCCCAGCCAATTACGAGCATAATCATGATTAGTAAAGAAATAGCCACAGCTAAATCTCATCTCCTCTTGTGTGGACAACCTAAGGAACTCAGATGAGCAACTTATCCTGAATAGGAAATGGGTACACATTTGACATGGGAGGTCTAACAACCTAACAGGCCTGTAATTTGGGGGACTAATAATGGCTCTTTCGAAATACAGACTTGAGGACAACCACCTGAACCAGACCCAGAGCCTTAGCGAAGGTAAAAAGCAAGAGCCTCAGCCCACCGGTCAGAGGCGCTGCGTCCTCTAGCCCTCCTCCCTGGGTGCTTGAGTCACTGTACATTTCTTGATCAAGTGTACAAACTGCACAAATACTACAGGACCCAGTCAGACCAGTTCACAAAGCTGGACAAGCCTCTGCCAGAAAGACATAACCCTCACTCACCAGATGCTACCTTAAGTGCCTGTGTCCCCAAATCAGCCCTCATTACTTAATCAGGTGGCCACAGGCATTCTCATACGGATTTATTAAAACTGAATTTCCCTGAGGCAATACGAAGTTTATACAACTTAGGCCCCCCAAGTAGCTTATTCCAATTAGTGTTCTATGAGTCACTGTGCAGAGTTTTGTTTTATTTTATTTATTGAGGTTATGATAGTTTACAACCTTGTGAAATTTCAGTTGTACATTATTATTTGTCAGTCATGTTGTGGGTGCACCACTTCACCCTTTGTGCCCACCCCCTACCACCTTTACCCTTGGTAACCACTAATCTGTTCTCTTTGCCCATGTGTTTATCTTCCAGATATGAGTGGAGTCATACAGAGATTGTCTTTCTCTATCTGGCTTATTTCACTTAACATAATACCCTCGAGGTCCATCGATGTTGTTGTGAATGGGACGATTTTATCCTTTTTTATGGCTGAGTAGTATTCCATTGTGTGTGTGTATGTGTGTACGCACGTGTGCGCGCGCGTATGTGCATACACACACACCATATCTTCTTTTATCCAGTCATCAGTGGATGGGCACTTAGGTTGCTTCCACGTCTTAGCTATTGTGAATAATGCTGCACTGAACATAGGGGCAAAAGGGTCTCTTTGAACTGCTGATTTCAAGCTCTCTGGATAGATATCCAGTAGTAAAATGGCTGGGTCATATGGTATTTCTATTTTTAATTTTTTGAGAAATCTCCGTACTATTTCCCATAGTGGCTGCACCAGTTTGCATTCCCACCAGCAGTGTATGAGGGTTCCTTTTTCTCCACAACCTCTCCAACACTTATTTTTTGTTTTGATTATTTTCGCCACTCTAATGGGTGTAAGGTGATACCTTAGTGTAGTTTTGATTTGCATTTCCCTGATGATCAGTGATGATGAGCATCTTTCCATGTGCCTATTAGCCATCTGTATATCTTCTTTGGAGAAATGTCTGTTCATATCCCCTGTCCATTTTTTTATCGAGTTGTTGGATTTTTTGTTGAGTTGCGTGAGTTCTTTACATATTATGGAATTAACCCCTTGTCGGATATACGATTGACAAATATTTTTTCCCAGTTGGGGGGTTGTGTGTAGGGTTTTACTTTTGTTTGTTTTTTCCTCTCCCATCAGGAAGACCTCATTCAACCAGGCAACTCTCCTCAGTCCCATCCCAGGTAAAAACATGTCACAAGGAATGTTATAATGGCTACCTTTCTAAAATGACCTTTTCCTTCTGGGTATACTTAAATCTCAATACATGAATTTCTTGATTAAGGTCCCACTAAGCTAATTTTCTTCTATTTAATATGTTACCCCAGCTATTGATCCAGACTTCTGGAATAAATCCTTCCTTTCTTAAATGGACTAATACCCCTTTGTTACTTCTGTACACAAGAACTTAACTTTTAAAAAGAAATACACCATGACTCCCTCGCATCTATAATTCTGTTTTCCCACTAATTCAATCTGGCCTTGCCACTAATTAGTATTATTCCAAGAGCAGTTAATGTAACTGATGACTGATCTTAGCTAACAGAATTCTAGATAAGGAGACTCAAACAAGATACTCTGGGTGACTTTACAGTTTTGGGATGCCTAAGCTCTATGTGTAATTCTTGTACTTCCTTAGGAGTAAGATGAAGATGATGATAGTAACCACAGTAATAACAGTGGCAGGCAATCCTTACAGGGCCCTTACTATACACTAGGCACTCTTAAGCACTTTACAAGTATTAATCTAACGCCACCAAACGGGAGCTTTTATTACCCAAATTTTCCAAATAAGAAACTAAAGCACAGAGGAGTTAAGTAATTTGCCCAAGATGAGAACTAGGTGGAACCAAGGCTGGATGTGAATCTAGTCAGTCTGACTCAGTGCTCACACTCCAACCAACTAATGCTACACTGCCCCTCAATATAAGCAACACTCTAACTCAGGACTTAGTCATCAGAAAATAATTTTAGTTAATCAAGCAAACTGAATTATAGGTAAATGAAAACCCAGATTTACAGCCATTTTCTTATAAGGCAACTTGTAGAGATTCTAAAACTGCAAAAAACACTGTCCCTTTAATACGCCAGAGAAACGTGCAACAGGCAATACTGAGAAAGAATCCTGTTCAGCCAACAATGCAGCTCAGCTAACTGACCAGCACAAGCACAATCCTCCTCATTATGAGGCTTCAGACAGGATTACCTTGTTTTCTTCTACGTTCCTTTTCAACTTTTCTTCCAGGTCCCTGGTCTCTTCTGAGCTGTTGAGCTTTCTCTGCTCATAATTTTCAAACGCTTCCTTAAGCTGCTCTTGTAAAACTTGGTACTCCTTTTCAATCTGTGAAATGTCCCCCTAAAAGTAAATTATAAAGTTATCTATTAATAGTAGTTTAAAATGCCTATTTCTGACCTTGTTCTGAATTGTCTCTTAAAATAAACAAAGGAGAATAAAAGGCAGATGAAAATTTACAAGGAAAATGTCACAATAATTCAAAAATTAAAAACCCCTAAACACTGTTTAGCATGGCCAGCTCTTTTTTTAAATACAATTATTCATATTACTGGAATTCATAATGAAACTTTTCAATCTGTACTATAGTTAGTTTTGAATATTTGTTTTAGAAAGGTTCAGTATTACATTAACAGCTTGATGTGAATGTCATTCTCCACAATTAACATTAAGAACTATGCATTAGGTTTATAAAGCTGTACATATTATGCATATTTTAGACAGGAACAGAGCATATTAACTTTGGCTCTACTTTTAAGCATTTCAAATGGATAGCTGCTGATTATTTCAAAAAGACAAGTTAAAATATTATCAATGAATCGTTTTCAAACTATCGCTTGGAACAGCTTAAAAAAAAGCAAAAATAATACCGTAACATGAAATGTTGGCAACAATAAACATCAATTATATAAGTATTTTTAAAACCCTTTCATAAGATAAGACTGTCAGCATCACACATTCGTGTCCAAAAGGAGCATCTGTGTGAGCTGGCAACTCCTCTAGCTGCGGGTAACTGCTCTACAGATACCAGGGACCTTGGCAGCCAGGCTTTGGGAATCTATCCCAGTGGCACAAACCTGGTCCATCTTTCCCATCTCCTGCACCTTTCCCAGCACCTTAGCATCTTCCAAATGTAAAAAAGCAGGGCATCAAGGTTTTGAAATTCTGTGAATTATCACTTAGAGAACTGTGAATCATGGCCAGGGTGACCATACATCCCAGGTGCCCTGGAGTGTACCAGTTTTTATCTGTCTTGACTCAAAGTTTAGCACTACGAATACAGTCCGTGTTTAAATAATAAATTAAATCGTCAACCTTACTATGATCTACAAGTAAGACTTTATGGTTTAAGATCTTAGTTACTTCTCTTTTCATTTTCAATTCAGTAAAAGGATCACAATGAACAGCAACCTGATGTTATGAATTAGTTTATATGCCCCAAATCACCAACACAGACAGGCAAGAAGTTGTCATTTCTGTGTTATTACATTTAACCTTCACTACAATTCCGTAAGAAATATATTTTCACCTTTTATAGATCAGAAAACCAAGGTTTAGAAAAATTAGGCAACTCCTAAGTCCCAGAAGAAAGCAGCAGTGCTGGGCTTAATTGCAAGTCTCACTGGCTGAGAAGCCAGCAATCAGTTGTGCTAAGATCAAGGTCTTGATATTAAGAGATAATTTAACAAAGTGTTTGTGAATTTTTCCAACACTGATGAAAATATTTATTTAAAGGTCAAAAAACCTGACTCATTAAACAGCAAAGGTGAGTATGGTAAGGTTTAAAGGTAAGTATGGTATAAGAACTCAGTACCAGTCACTCTACTTGATATATACTCACAAAGGCAAAAATGTTCACTGTTTGTAAGCGTGAAAAGCTGATATGATCTAAATGTTCAATGATAAGAAACTGGTCAAATTATCATACATTCATACAATGGAATACCAAGTATGCATTAAAAATGATGGTAAAAATCTGAGATGGAAAAAGGTCCATTATATATTAAGACCGAAAATTTCAAATACAACATATATGGTATGATCCCATCTTCATAAAGCTTACTTACACATAAAAGTTAAAATAAGGCCTGGAAGGCTGCATATCAAAATACTAACATGGGTGACGTGAACATAGCTAATTTTCAATTTCTCTTTCATAATTTTCAGTTTTGTTTATTAAAAAAATTTAAAGACTCTATATTATTTTCATAATTGGCCAAAACTATAAAGTTATTTGTACCAATAGTACCAACACAAAGTTCTAACTTTACTTTTTCCTACTTAATTACACATCTGATCTTGTAAATCATTCCATATCGGTAATGACAGAACTGCTTCGTTTTTAAATCACAGAGTAATATTTCCTTATATGGATGTACCATAATTTAACTAGTCCAATACTGATGGATATTAAGGCTGTAATCAACTTTTTGCTGACACAAATACAGATGAAACAAATATACAAATAGCCTTGTTCACTCATCTCTGCACACAAATACGAGTGTAAATAAATTCCAAATTGCCTTCCCCAGAAATTTACATGTTTAAATTCTTTCAATAATGTGTAAATTATACACTGGGCATCTTTCTATATGTTTAGAAATCATCTTTATTTCTTTTATTGTGGATTGTCTATTTGCATGCATTCCCACTTTTGTGTCAGGTTATTAATTTTTCCTTATGGATTTATACAAACTTTATATGTTAAGCAAGGAAATTAATTCTCTCTCCTATGCTGCAAGTCATTTTCCTAGTTTGACATTTGTTTTGACATCATGTATATGCACATTTCTTCATATACATATTTACACACTATACATATGTGTATACATGTTTTGTCATGTCATGGCTTTTGTCATGTTGTTTATTAATCTTAGGGGGGAAAAAATCTCCCTTTTTTCCTACTTTTATGGGTGCATTTTTTATATTTAAATCTTTGATCCACTTGGAATTTATTTTGGTATATGGAAATGAGGTAGAGACCCAAATTAATTTTTTCTAGACGGCAGTCCATTTCTCCTAACACCATGTATTTAATAATCTACTCGTTGCTCAACAATAGTTATTTTTGTTATACCTTAAATTCCTATATTCTTTTGTGCTATTGGACTCTTATCCTAATGGTCTATTTATGCACTATATAGATTGATGCCTTGATATCTGGTTGCACAACTCACATTCTTAAAGTTTCTTTTCCATAGGCATCTTTGATGCTTATTTTTCCATATGACATTTAGAATCAATTTTTCCCACAACAGTCAGCCACCAAGGTGGTCTCCAAGATCCTCACTACTTGGTATTCACATCCTTGTATAATCCTCCCCTACAATGTATCAGGGTTGGTCTGTGTGACCAAGAAAATACAGAAGAAGTGACAAGAGTGTGACTTCCTAAAGTAGGTCATGAAAGCCATTGCTACTTCTGCCTTTGATCACCCGCTCCAGGGAAAGCCAGGCCCCAGGAGGACACTGAGGCAGCCCTACGTGGAGGTCCAGAGGCAAGGAACTGAAGCCTCCTGTCAACAGCCAGCACCAGCTTGCCAGCCACGTGAGTGAGCCATCTTTGAAGCAGACCCTCCAGCCCGAGTTACTCCTGCAGATGACTGAGTCATGGTCAACAACTTGACTGCAACTAACAAGCGACATTCAGGACCATCTAGCTAAACCACTCCTCAATTGCTGACTCACAGAAATTGTGAGATAATAAATGTTTATTGTTGTTTTAAGTCATTAGGTTTTAAGGTAATTTGTTATGTAGCAACAGATAACTAATACACTCTGTTCATGTTTGTACTTGGATTGTGTTAAATTAAAAGCTTTAGGGAGAACTAATCTCTTTATTTTATCTTTTTGTTGCTACTGAAAAGGGAATCTTTTTTTCTAATATACTTTGCAACAAGCTGTTGTTTGTATATGGAAAGAAATTTTATCCAGTCGCCTTTCTGAATTCTCTTACATTCTGGTATTGGATTTTTCAGTCGATCCTTTCAGATTTTCCAGGTACACAGTCTTAGCCTCTATAAATAGTAATACTTATATCTCCTCCTCTACAATCTAATTTCTTTCTATTTTATTTTGTCAGCTGATATCTCAAGGATGATAAATACTAATGATGATGTTTCAACTTTAGGCGAGATGATGGCTTTTGGCTTAAGAGAAAAAGATACTAGCATGTTGAAAAGTATTATCAAATCCCATTTTATTGTAAGTTTTAGTCAAGAAAAGGACTTGAATTTCATCCAATACCTTTTCAACAACTATGGAGTTGACTGACTAAGTTTTCTCTTAAGATATATTAACACACTAAATTATATTAACAGATTTTCTAATTGAATCATTCTTAAAGTGATGGTCTTTATAATACTTTCTGTATTTTTCATGTGAATAAGCTCTTATTTATAAATTAATACAGGCTCATTATACAATATTATTAAACAATAAGGCTATTATACTTTGAAATAAATAAGCTAGAAAAAAACTTACCTTTTCTTTGCCTCCCCTTCCCAAATTTCAACAATAAAAACAAAACAATAACTTTTCTGTTATATTCTATAGCTTATTCCACGATAATGTTTGTATGGAATAGCTGGCTCAAAAATAGTTTTAACTCATCATTCCCATTTAGTTAAATTAACGAAAATTAAACCTTTAAACAGTCTGATACAATTTTGACTCACCTGTTGTGCCTCAAAAGGATCATAGGGCTCAGTATTGACTTCTTGATGTGTTACATTCCAAGACACCTTTGGGGGAAAACAAATACTTAAATTCAATCTATCTCATTTGCTCTAGTAAAATAAAGCCATTATGCAATAACATTTTAAAACACGCTCAAATTTAAAAAAAAATTTTTTTTTGCCATTTAGATAATGTTCTATGCTTTCTACACATATTTGTATTAGGAAAGCGCTTATCATTCAGAATTAGTAAAAATGAAAATGATTTTGGTTCATTACTCAACATTTTTTCAAAGCTTTCTAGAAGACACTTAATGAGTAGGGATGATCCAATAAGGGCTTAGTGAACTCACGCCCTAGAAAGTCAACTACAGAGGAACCTAAATTCATTCTCAACTTGTTAAGAACTTCCATTCACATCTCGTTTCTCTCCCTCCAGTTGTCTCTTTTAACCCCCTCACTCCTCCCCTGTTTTGGGAGGAGACACTGGGCATGCTGTAGCCCAGACTCCTCTTTTTTCTCTCTGGGAGCTGCCTGCGCAGAAAGCTCCTTCTCCCTTCCTGCTCCATGCAGTAAGTCTTCTGGGGCAGGCACCCCAAGCTGGCCCAGCACTGCTGTGTGCGCGTAGGTAGGCTGGTGTGCCATGGGCTTCACTGTTAGGACACACACTTTGGACAGAAATAGCCACATATTCCTACCGTGCCTTTATTAATTACTAAGGGGATGTTTTGGCTCCATCTACTGATTTCTCTATCTTATTTCTCAATTGGTGGAAAACTTGGGTAGGCAGCAGAGTATTATTTACTAGACACAAAAATTCTGACAAGATTACTTGTCACATCCTACATAGGGTTCATAAAGTCAATCATTTAAAAAATTTTAGGAAATATAATGGCAATGAAAAACGAAAAGGAAAATTAAGCATTCAGTATTAAGTATTTAAGTATTCAGTATTAAGTATTAAAAAGACTTTTTTCTATTTAAGTCTTACCTGTATGGCAACCATGTGTGTATGCGGAATATGTGTCACTTCATCAGTACTTTCTGGATCTGTTTCCCACTTGGCAGAATCTCCACAGTGACCATCATTTCTGGTAGACTCACTTTGGGCTGTATCAGCTCCATCCTTGTCGCACTGTGACTTTACCAGTATTTCCACAGAGTCTTGAAAGATCTGTGTTTCAGGGGCAACCTGGTTACCAGGGGCATTCTCAGCATTCAAATGATGACCCTCAAAATGTCCAGCAGCACTTTTATCTGGTCTGTCTGCAAAAGATGGCACCACTGGTATTGATCTTTGCAGCTGAAATTCAGAAGAAATGTTGGCCAGAGGTGTGTAAATGTTAGTGTACTGGGGCAAACTTGGTAACACGTTTATATATGTTGGCGGTATCTGCATAATGTCAAATCCCCGAAAGGGAAGATATGTACAGTATCCTGTGATCAAATGGGGTTGAGTCCAGTAGGTTGGTTTCACATCCTCAGGAACTGGCTTGGGAGGATCAGAGGAGACTTGCTCAGGACTTGCATCCTCAGAGACTGGTTTGGCAGAATCAGAAGAGACCCCTCTGGGCTTCTCATACTCAGAAACTGATCTGGAAGAATTATCGGATACTGGTTTCAGCTCCTTGGCTTCACAGGCTGGTTTGGGAGAATCACCAGATACAGGTTTGGGCTGTAGATCCTCAGAAGCTGGTGCTGAAGATAAATCAGACACTGGTTTGGACTTTACATCTGGTTTAAATTCCCTAGTGGTTGCATTCAGTGGTAGTTTAACTCGTAAATACTCTCCTGTTTTTGAAATTTCTTCCACTTTTGTCTTAATGTTTTTCTTCTTTCTCTTTTTCTTGAGCCGTAATGCAACTTTCTTCAATGCAATACAGTTGTCAATCACAACAAAACGAGGACATCCCAGGAGAAAAGATTTCAAACCTCCGGCTTTTTCTAGTATCTGTCGAGTTTCTTCTGGGAAGAACTCATATTCTTCAGAGAACATCTTGTTACTCATGTCCAAGGGACCATGTTCCTCCAACAGCTGAGAGAAGTAACTTGGAAAAAATTTACAGTTATATAAGTTATTATAAAAGGAAGTACTTGTACATGTTCATTTGAAAAGAGTATTTCCAAAAAAATTCTCCCAAAGCAAAATATTATTTCACTTCTAGCTGATCTCAACATCTCTCCCAGAAACATACTATACTCATATTAAATCTGAGAAAGGCTAACTGCAATCAATGATACCATGAACTAAACTTTGCTACCCCTCAGACAAGAATCCTTAAAAACATTTTTTTAGGAAAAAACAAAAGGGGATTAAAAAGTTATTTTACAGAGCCCAGCCCAGTGGCATAGTGGTTGGGTTCACATGTTCCATTCTGGTGGCCTGGGGTTCCCAGGTTCAGGTCCTGGGCACAGACCTACGCACCACTCACCAAGCCATGCTGTGGCAGTGTCCCACATACAAAATAGAGGAAGACTGGCACAGATATTAGCTCAGGGCCAATCTTCCTCACAACAACAAAAAGGAAAACCACTTTGGGGTCAGCCCCGTGGCTGAGTGGTTAAGTTTGCGCACTCTGCTTTGGCCACCCAGGGTTTCACTGGTTCAGATCCTGGGTGTGGACCTAGCATCACTCATCAAGTCATGATGAGGCAGCATCCCACATGTCACAAATAGAAGGACCTACAACTGAAATATACAACTACGTACTGGGGGGCTTTGGGGAGAAGAAGGAAAATAAAAATTAAAAAAATAAAATAAAATCTTTAAAAAAAGAAAAATAAAACTACTTTATGTGCAGATGCTGCTGCAGACAAATGCATAGGACAATTTTTGCAAATGATTAACCTCTATTCAAGGCAACTGATACTCCAAAGCATAAAGACCAAATACCACTTCTCTTTGTCAGCACTGCTGCTCTATACTTCAAAGTCACGAAACAACTTCTCTTAAAACATTTTTTGATGAATTTCTCCTTAGAATAATCTCTACAATTGAAACTCCCCTACATACATGTCGTTTTGCAAGATAACAGGTTAAATATGTCTTTGCTTTAAGATTCCCATTAAACTTGATTTTTAATGAGAAATCTCTAAAGGCAGAAGAGGTTAAAAGAAATAAATCCCTGTAGTCTCAGGAACAGTCATCCTTGTTGAGGATTTCAGCTGACTGGTACAAATACGTTGGCCCCACCATCTGCCCGAAGAGAGACCTTTCTAGTTGGTGTTTAGCTGCCATTAAGCAACAGTAAAATAATTCATGAACGGTCTATATGTATTTACTTTTTGCTCTCCATGATGAATAACTAAAGAGAATCACTGAAAATAAAGCTTTTCGATCTGGATTAAAATATTTAAATCCAAAATGGTGTAACTAAAGAACAGAGCCATCACGAAAGGAACCCACTCTCAGGAGCTCAACAAGCCTTTCCACAGCTAGCAACATAAATGCTGATGCAGATCTGGTGACAATCACCAAGCAACCAACAAAAGCTGTGTTCCTGAAGAACAGTTAAGGATCTGGGAAAATGCTCACCATGCATGTTTAGGTCAAAAAGGCAAATGACAAAGCTAAGTGTAGAGTTAAATCAGTTTACAAATTTTAAAATGTATGTTTTACAGATACACATTTAAAAGTCTGAAACTAAACTGAAACTAGAAGTTAACTGGTTACATAAGGGTGACAGAATTATTCATAATTTTTACTTTTTCCTTTAAACTGTTCTTTTTTAAAAATTTCCAAACTAACTTATATTACTTTTATAATCAGAAAAAAATTTTTTTCAAAGAAATAGAGCCTCCACAATTTTTCCACTGGCTAAGAAGCAATGAATTTTTCATACATTCAAGCAGAACAAAACTTAATTCAATACGGGTCCCTACCCAAAGAGAAATAGTATTATAACCATATTATGAATAAAGTTTTCATAGTTACTGTTATTTGAAATGCAACAGAAAATGAACGTTAACTTTATTTATACACTTTTCTAGCCTTGAAAAGTCGTCTCCGTAAGATGAGCATTGGGTCCAAGATAGCACAAATATGATTCCTTCATAATCCAGTGTTTTATAGGGGTTAGAATCCATTCACCAACACACTGAATACTAGCGCTGGTGTGGCTGTTTAGCAGACATGAAAGAGGCTAAAGCTCTAATAAAAGATGCTAGATACAACTGAGATGACAAGGCTGACACGATCATTTCAACTTCCGCCAAGTTGGAAAATTCATCTCCTCTCTCATCGTCTGCTGCTTTTCAAAGTCTGACTCTAATAGACACGTGTTCCTGCCTTCAGAACCAAAGACTGGGCACGCTGTGCTTGACAGGAGTAAAAAAATAATAATAAAGCTAATTATACCAACTATTACATTAATAGTTGTTATGTACATATGTACACGTTTATATGTGTATATATATTTTCAAAACTGGATGATGACCATTAGTGTCTTAAATGGTCCTCATGGACTTTCATAGAGCCAGTGCATGTAACTGTCAGCACAGGGACAAGGGACAGGGATGGGAAAAACATTTCAGAAAGCTTTCCCACCCCAGTATTCTGGTTGTGCCCCTTTGAAAATCACGGTTTTCTACATGTTCATGATTCTTATTTCACAAAATAATTTTTATTTGCATACACTGTGATCTGACTAATGATTAGTTTAGCTCTCCTGCTATTTGTAAGCTGCACAGGATCATTTCTGCAATCTTCCACAGTGCTTAACCTTAAGGGGTTAAAAAATCTTGGCTGACTAATTAACACCACTAAAGAGGTACTAGGAAAAACCAAATGCAGAATACTATCTATTGAAATTTAATTTGCTCAACTATCTCAATCATAAAATGTTAGAACTAGAATGGGGTCATTAAAAATAAATCAGTCCAATCCCCTACTTTAAAGAAAAATACTTAAGTCAAGAAAAAGTTAGTTAATATCAGTTATCCGAGTATTCTTGACTCCTTGTCTAACATTTTTTCCACTCTACACTCTTTTCATATATAAAAGTTTAGTTTCATTTTCCTTTTTTTCATCCATTGGCCAATAAGAGATCATTCTTAATCACTCTTAAGTAATCACATTTATTTTTGAAAATTCAAAGGAAGAATTATGCTTTGAGGTATAACTTCCTGTAACTTCTTGACTTCCTCCTATCAGAAGACATAAATTCTATCTCAAATACAAACAAATCAGCCTACTTTTTTTCTCATAAAGCTGTTTAATTTCTTCCCACTTATAATGGTCATAAATTCCTTATTAAGCAAGCTCCTGAAAACCACAGTTTAGCTTCAGTTTTGGATGCTTGAAGCAAAGTCTAGAATATTTTAAGAAACATTAGTGTAGTTTTACAGCTGTTTCCATGCTGCCATCCAGGAGTTCTCTGGAAATATAATTTGCTCCATTTTTCAACTCAAAAGAAAAATCCAAAAAAGTGGGACCCAAGAGCATATAACTAGACTGAACAGGAAAGACGCAACTGAGGAAAATATAAGAAATGACCAAATTATGGACAAGCGACAGCTTTTCCAGAAGAGTGAACTTTCAAATTCATTTTCTATTGCAGATCTTAGCCCTCAATTTCTTTTCTTAAAAAAGGCATCAATCCACTACTTATTAATGCCAAACTCAAAATGGCAACTGCTTCCTAGATTTTCCTGAGCTCTTACTCCATTATTTTATCCACTCCACTCACACTTGACTTGTTCATTTCATATTCACATTTTCAATCCAAAAATAACTCACACTCAAAGTTACTTAAAAAGAAAATTCTGTTTCTGTTTTATTAGACCAATGTCAGGAAGTCAAGTCTCCAGTACAATACAGAGATACAAGGTTCTGTTTCTGTACCATGATTCCAGCTGAACAACTATCATCTCAGCAGAAGGAATAACAGGGTCCTGGGATCCTTGCCCCAATAAAAGGGTAATACGTCACCAAGCTACATTACTTGTTACTGGATTTGTGAGATGTCAAACAACTACATCCATCAACAAAACAACAACGAGATCAAATAATCACACTACCCCTTGTCAAATGTATACCTTGAAATTCATGATAAAAAGATTATGGCTGGAAACCTCATCAGTCCTATCAGGACAGTTTTGAAAGTAGAAAGTATCTACACCAGCAGCTCAAACTGATAAAACTAATCATCACTAGGATTCTAAATTTAATAATTAAAAATCCTCAATTAACTTTATGTAATATTCTACAAAAGCTATAAAAATACTTTTTTTCCTCAGATCTGTGAGCCAATAAATGATTCCTTTAACAAAGCACACAAATTAAACAACTTAAGGTCTTTAACCGGAGCCTCCATGTAAAATAACAGTTGTGGGAATGTTGCACTACTTACTCATACAGAGTTGAACACTTCTGTTTGGGGTTAATGTCCCACAGCTTCTTGTTACGGACAACATATTCATTACTGTGCTGTTCATAAAGGGCTTCAAATTCTTCCACATCTTGCCGAAGATGGTCAGGCACTACAAATGGGCCTGCTGAATTTGAACTGCGTCTGCTGATAAAAAAAAATTTTGTGAAGAACAAACTTTTAAGTGACCCATAATAATATTTAAATTGAAGTAAACATCAAGATAGTACTCAGCTTTATGATGCAAAAAACACTACCAGAGAATTTAATGCAGAAAAATTATCCTTCTACAATTATAGTCAAGAAACATATATAGCTGACTACCGAGTAAGCACTTTTAATTATTTACTCTTGCTACCAAAAGAAAATTTTTTAAAATTCTTGGTTTTAAAAAAATCAATGTTGCTTTAATTGTTAACTCGTTAAAGAGAAAAATGAAAGATTTTATTGTAACTGCTACAAACTTAAACTGCGATTGCGACTGGTAAAATGAACTTAATAAAAAGATTTTTAAAAAAAAGAGTTTAAGATTCTAGCACTCTAAAAAGATGCAGTAGTTTGAGTGTGGGCTCTAAAACCAGATTGCTGGGTTTAAATTCAGGCTCGGTTATTTACGAGCTTTGTCTTCTTGGGCACCTCACTCAACGATACTGTGCGTGAATTTCCTCATCTGTAAAATAGACATAAAACACTACTTACCTTCTAGGGTGGAAGAGTGGATTAAATCAGTTTATATATGTAAAGCTCTCAGAATAGTGCCTGGTACATGAGTGTTAGCTAAGTACAAGCTATTATGATTTTAACTTAATTCCTCCATTTAAACAATTCATGAAAATGACTGTGCAAAACAACTGTTACTACAACTCCTTTAAAAAATGTGAGTGAAAAAAACCCAAACATTTCATGCGTTTTTGGTCCATAAAGGAGTATGATACAAAAAGGTCACTGCTACTCATTAGTTTTATTTCTTCTTCTATTTGTTGTCTGAAAACTCAGTTTCAACAAACCAGATGCCACTGAAAATCACTAACATCTAAGGTTAAAACGTAACATCATACATAGCTTCCAAACATCCTCCTCTCTCCTATTATAGCAAATATGCTAGTAAGTATCAACAGGACACTCTCTTCATTGAACATTTTAAAACACATTTGCTAGGATTTTCCCGCAGTATCTTGCACATAGTAGGTTCTCAAACTTTGCAAATGAATGTCATCAGCCCTGTGACATTAATGCAGTTTGTATGAATTCTCAATGTCCACAAGCCATGCTATAAATTCAACCAAGATGGGTCACGTCAGGCTGTCATAATAGATGCACATCTTTAGACAGGTTACGGGAAAAAAAACACAAGTTTAAAGTACATTAAATTAACCCCACCTACTAAGTTAAAACATGAGCTAAAATGAAGTAAAAATTTTAAAATTGCACTTACTTATGGTCTTCCCCTGAAGTAATGGTCTCATTATTTGGTGTTACTGAAGTTGTTCCAGACCCAACTAACATTGGCTAGTTTAAAAGAAAGAAAAATGACAAGGATTTTCTACCTTAAAATTACCATTAAAACTGATGAATGCTTTCATAAATATGCACGCAAATTGCCAACATATAAGATTTACCTAAATTTTCTTATGAACAGAAACATACAGTAGTAAAAGTTCCAACAGCCATGAATGGGCCCAAATTAACACTTCCAAGGCTCCAAAAAAATTTAAATGTCAGACTCAGAGGGGTCAAGATGGTGCTGTGAGCAGACATTGAACTCGCCTCCTCCCACAAACAGAACCAGGTTACAACAATTTTAGGAAGAATCACCCTGGATTGAAAACTGAAAACTGGATAAAAAGAACCCCCACAACAAGGGACAGTCCCGACGAAAGCAGAAGAGGCAGTAACTCTGGCCAGAGAGGAAAAAAGCCACCTTTGGGAGCAGCGGAGCTTCTCAGCTGGCCAGGTGGGAGCCAACCTAAAGATATCCAGATAGCATCTCAAGACGCCTAAGAGTCTCGTACTACTATACATCAGAAGGTGGAAGGACTTCCCCCCGGGAGGAGGTGGAAATAGGTGAAAACTCTCCAACCCCCGACTCCCAACCCCCGGACAGCCCAGTTCCTGCAGGAGGCTCTCTTCTAGCGGACTCCCCCATAACATCGCCACACACCAAGGGCGGGAGTGTGCACTCACCAGTGGAGCAACGGTGGAAACAAGTGACAACAGCCCTACTCAAGCCCCCCGTGATTACACCTAAGCCCAGGGGGAATCCCCAGGGTCCTGCACCCACCAGCAGGGAAGGTCTCTGCTCGCCATTAGCAGGGAGGCCCTGCCCAGAATCCAGAACAAAGGGAAGCTCCTGGCAGGCGGATTCCCCAGCACGGAACCAGACCACAAGCTACTGCTGGGCCCACGGTCTCCAGCACACGGGTTGGTGCAGGGGGCATCTGGACTTTCCGTGGACTTGCTTGGGGACACGGTTGGAGGTCCAGCACCCGGCTGTGCGGCCCAGGGGGAGGCTCTGGGGTCCCGCACCTCTCCGGCAGGGAAAGCCTCTGCTCGCCATTAGCAGGGAGGCCCCACCCAGCATTCGGAACACCAGGAAGCGCCCTAGAGCAGAATTCCCCACAAGGCAGCAGCTTACAAGCCACCGCCAGGCCCACGGACTCTGGCCATGTCCCAGGCGAGGCAAGGGGCTCCCAGAGATCCTGTGAGAGTGAAGTGGGGCAGAGTGGAGCTCCGGTGAAATGGCTATGTAGCCCAAGGGGAAACTCCAGGTTCCTACAGCAGCCTCAGCGAAAGCCTCTGCACAGCACTAGTGGAGAGGTCCCGACTGGCAATCGCAAGGCGGAAAGGCCCTGAGGCAAAAGTAGCACAGCTAGATGAGCTAATGACAGACTGCAGAAGATACCCATAGCTCTGCTGGGACCTATAGTGGACAAGTGTGATCTTGTGGGCTCTGTTAGGGACAAAGTGGCAATTATAGGTGATCCTGCTCTTTGCTGCTGGGAAAGCCCACGACACTGCTGCAGACAAGGAAGGAGGGCGTCTAAGTGGGCTGCAACAGTAGGCACCAGCAGCCTGAGGTCCCCTTGCGATTGCCCCCACAACCGATGAGGGACCCCACAGGACCACTGTGACTACAAGGAGGGGTCCAGGTCCAGACAGTAACAGCTGACAGGGTTCCTGGTTGGTGCAGTCTAAACAGCTGGACCCCCCCCCACACCAGTCACAACAAGTGGAAGCAGTGACTAAACTCTATCTCTATGCGGAGGCACAAATCCACGCCATCAAGCAGTATGAAAAAATATATTAAATCTCCAGAACAGAAGGAAAATGACAAGCACCCAGAAAACAATCTCAAAGACAAAGAAATCTATAACCTAAATGATGATGATTTCAAAACTCAATGAGTTAAAAGAGAATTCAGATAGACAACTCAATGAGCTCAGGAGCTATGTCACAAAAGAGCTTGACACTATAAAGAAGAACCAATTAGAAATAGTGGAGATGAAGAACACAATGGAGGAGATTAAGAAAAATCTGGACTCTCTGAACAGTAGGGTTGATAATATGGAGGACAGAATTAGCAATTTGGAGGAGAGGAATATAGAAATGCTGCAGACAGAGGAGGAGAGAGAACTAAGACTAAAAAGAAATGAAGAAACTCTCCAAGAATTATCCGACTCAATTAGGAGATGCAACATAAGGATTATAGGTATACCAGAGGGAGAAGAGAAGGAGAAGGGGGCAGAAGGCCTGTTCAAAGAAATAATAGCTGAGAACTTTCCAAACTTGGGAAGAGAGATGGAACTTCATGTGACAGAAGCCAATAGATCTCCAAACTTTATCAAGGCAAGAAGACCAACCCCAAGGCATATAGTAGTGAAACTGGCAAAAGTCCACAACAAAGAGAAAATACTAAGGGCAGCCAGGCAGAAGAAAATAACTTACAAACGAAACCCCAAAAGGCTATCAGCAGATTTCTCAGGAGAGACCTTACAGGCTAGAAGAGACTGGAATGAAATATTCAAAACTCTGAAGGACAAAAAGGTGCAGCCACGAATACTCTACCCAGCAAAAATATCCTTCAAATACGATGGAGAAATAAAAACTTCCCCAATAAACAAAAGTTAAGCAAGTTCATCGCCACAAAACCTCCTCTTCAAGAAATGCTCAGGAAGAAACTCATTCCAGAAAAGCCAGAAAAAGGAAAGGGGTTACAAAATCCAGAACAAAAGAGATAAGCAGAAGGACAATAACACAAAGTAACAGGTCTCCATCAGGACAAAATGCAAAAGAACCGGAAAACAAGTGATAAAATGGCAAAAGTAGGCCCCCACGTTTCAATAATCACTCTAAACGTGAATGGATTGAACTCTCCAATCAAAAGGCACAGACTGGCAGGATGGATCAAAGAACAAGATCCAACAATATGCTGCCTCCAGGAAACACACCTCAGCCCCAAAGAAACACAGACTCAAAGTGAAGGGATGGAAGACAACACTCCAAGCTAATAATGAACAAAAGAAAGCAGGTGTTGCCATACTTATATCAGACAAAGTAGACTTCAAAGCAAAAGAGATAAAGAAAAAGAGGGGCAGTATATAATGATAAAAGGGACACTCCACCAAGATGACATAACACTTATAAATATATACGCACCTAACACAGGAGCACCAAAATTCGTAAAGAAACTATTAACAAAACTAAAAGGAGACATCAACAGCAATATAATAATAGTAGGGGACCTCAACACACCATTAACACCAATGGACAGATCATCCAGACAGAAAATCAACAAGGAAATTATAGAATTAAATGAAAAATTAGATCATATGGACCTAACAGATATATATAGGACATTTCATCCAAAAACAGCAGGTTACACAGTCTTCTCAAGCGCGCATGGAACATTCTCAAGGTAGACCATATCTGGGGAAACAGCAAGCATCAATAAGTTCAAGAGGGTTGAAATAATATCAAGCATCTTTTCTGATCATAATGCTATGAAACTAGAAATCAACTACAAGAATAAAGCTGGGAAAGAGCCAAAAATGTGGAGACTAAACAACATGCTACTGAACAAACAATGGATTATTAAAGAAATTAAAGAAGAAATCAAACATTATCTTGAGACAAATGAAAATGAAAACACACCGTACCAAATGATTTGGGACGCAGCAAAGGCAGTCCTAAGAGGGAAATTCACTGCAATACAGGCTCACCTCAATAAGCAAGAAAAATCTTACATAAACAACCTCAAACAACACCTAACGGAATTAGAAAAAGAAGAACAAACAAAGCCCAAAATCAGTAGAAGGAGGGAAATAATAAAAATTAGAGCAGAAATAAATGATATTGAAACAAAAAAGACAGTAGAAAGGATCAATGAAACAAAGAGTTGGTTCTTCAAAAAAATTAACAAAATCGACAAACCCTTAGCCAGACTCACTACAAAAAAAAGAGAGAAGTCTCAAATAAATAAAATTAGAAACGAGAGAGGATAAATCACAACAGATACCGAAGAAATACAAAGGATCATAAGAGAATACTATGAAAAACTATATGCCAACAAAGTGAACAACCTAGAAGAAATGGGTAAATTCCTAGACTCATACAACCTACCCAAACTGCATCAGGAAGAAATAGAGAATCTGAATAGACCAATCACAAGTAAAGAAACTGAAAGAGTAATCAAAATCCTCCCCAAAAATAAGAGCTCAGGACCAGACGGCTTCTCTGGAGAATTCTACCAAACATTCAAAGAAGATTTAATACCTATCCTTCTCAAACTGTTCCAGAAAATACAGGAAGATGGAGCACTCCCTAACACATTCTATGAAGCCAACATCACCCTGATCCCCAAACCTGACAAGGACAACACAAAGAAGGAAAACTACAGGCCAATATCACTGATGAACATAGATGCAAAAATCCTCAACAAAATTTTGGCAAACCGAATACAGCAATATATCAAAAAGATTATACACCATGACCAAGTGGGATTTATACCAGGGACACAGGGATGGTTCAACATCCACAAGTCAATCAACGTGATTCACTACATTAACAAAACGAGAAACAAAAACCACATGATCATCTCAATAGATGCAGAGAAAGCATTCGACAAGATCCAACATCCATTTATGATAAAAACCGTCAATAAAATAGGTATAGAAGGAAAGTACCTCAACATAATAAAGGCCATATATGACAAACCCACAGCCAACATCATACTCAACGGACAAAAACTGAAACCCATCCCTCTCAGAACAGGAACAAGACAAGGGTGCCCACTTTCACCACTCTTATTCAACATAGTACTGGAGGTTTTGGCCAGAGCAATTTGGCAGGAAAAAGAAATAAAAGGAATCCAAATAGGCAACGAAGAAGTAAAACTCTGGCTGTTTGCAGACGACACGATCTTATACATAGAAAGGCCCAAAGAATCCATAGAAAAACTATTAGAAACAATCAACAACTACAGCAAAGTTGCAGGGTATAAAATCAACATACATAAATCAGTAGCATTTCTATATGCTAACAATGAACTAATAGAAAAAGATCTCAAGAACTCAATCCCATTCACGATCGCAACAAAAAGAATAAAATACCTTGGGATAAATTTAACCAAGGAAGTGAAAGATCTATACAATGAAAACTACAAGACCTTCTGGAAAGAAATTGACGACGACATAAAGAGATGGAAAGACATTCCATGCACATGGATTGGAAGAATAAACATAGTTAAAATGTCCATAGTACCCAAAGCAATCTACAGATTCAACGCTATCCCAATCAGAATTCCAATGTCATTCTTTACAGAAATTGAACAAAGAATCCTAAAATTCATATGGGGCAACGAAAGACCCCGAATTGCTAAAGCAATCCTGAGAAAGAAGAACAAAGCTGGAGGCATCACAATCCCTGACTTCAAAACATACTACAAAGCTACAGTAATCAAAACAGCATGGTACTGGTACAAAAACAGGTGCACAGATCAATGGAACAGAATTGAAAGCCCAGAGATAAAACCACACATCTATGGACAGCTAATCTTCGACAAAGGAGCAGAGGGGCTACAATGGAGAAAAGAAAGTCTCTTCAACAAATGGTGCTGGGAAAACTGGACAGCCACATGCAAAAGATTGAAAATTGACCATTCTTTTTCACCACACACCAAAATAAACTCAAAATGGATCAAAGACCTAAAGATTAGGCCTGAAACAATAAGTCTTCTAGAAGAGAATATCGGCAGCACACTCTTTGACATCAGCTTCAAAAGATCTTTTCGGACACCATAACCCCTCAAATGAGGGAAACAATAGAAAGAATAAACAAATGGGACTTCATCAAACTAAAGAGCTTCTTCAAGGCAAGGGAAAACAGGATTGAAAGAAAAAAAGAGCCCACTAATTGGGAAAAAATATTCACAAGTTATTTATCTGACAAAGGGTTAATCTTCATAATATACAAAGAACTCACACAACTCAACAATAAAAAAATCAAAACAATCCAAATATAAAACGGGGAGGGGACATGAACAGACATTTCTCCAAAGAAGATATATGGATGGCCAATAGACACATGAAAAGATGCTCATCATCACTAATCATCAGGGAAATGCAAATCAAAACTACACTAAGATACCTTACACCTGTTAGAATGGCAAAAATATCCAAAACCAAGAGTGACAAATGTTGGAGAGGCTGTGGAGAAAAGGGAACCCTCATACACTGTTGGTGGGAATGCAAACTGGTACAGCCACTATGGAAAACAGTATGGAGACTCCTCAAAAAGTTAAGAATAGAAATACCTTATGACCCAGCCATCCCACTACTGGGTATCTATCCTAAGAACCTGAAATCAGCAATTCCAAAAGTTCCATGCACCCCTATGTTCATCGCAGCATTATTCACAATAGCCAAGTCATGGAACCAACCTAAGTGCCCAGCAACTGATGATTGGATAAAGAAGATGTGGTATATATATATATATACACAATGGAATACTACTAAGCCATAAAAAAGGACAAAGTCGTCCCATTCACAACAACATGGATAGACCTTGAGGGTATTATGTTGAGTGAAATAAGCCAGACAGAGAAAGACGAACTCTGCATGACTCCACTCATAGGTGGTAGTTAACATATGGACAAAGAGAACTGATCGGTGGTTGCCAGGGGAAAGGGGAGTGGGGGGAGGGCACTAGGGGTGAAGTGGTGTACCTACAACATGACTAATAATGATGTACAACTGTTAATTTCACAAGGATGTTAACTTTCATAACCTTAATTAAAAAAAAAATAACACAGAACTCAAAACCAGAATGCACAAAGAACTCCTACAAATCAGCAAGCAAAGACCAAAAATCCAATAGAAAAACAGCAAAAGGCTTGAATGGGTATTTTACAAAAGAGGATACAGAAATGGCAAATAGACATATGAAAAGATGTTCACTCTTATCAGTCATCAAAAAACTTCATGATGAGCTATTTATACCCCTGGAATGGCTAAAGCGAGAAGTGGTAGGAGTTCTCGAACACTGTTGGTGAGTGTATAAATTGATACAATCACTTTGGAAAACTGTCTGATAAAGTTGAATGTACATATACATGATGATGGAGCAATTCTATTTCCAGAGGTTCACTTAACAGAAATGTGGGCCCAAGTGCAATAAAAGTCACGTGCAAAAGTGAAAAAAAAAAAAAAAAATTAAATGTCACTCAGTTTAAACTTCCATTCTAGGTAAACTGAAGGCATATAGTCAAAGATAAAAAAAAGCCCTACTGGAACTTAAAAGCTGTTCTCATCCTCCCCTAATATTTGTTCACTTTCTCCACCCTCTCAGCACACCTGACCCCCCCAAATACATGAGAGCCACTAAGAACCCACCATAACACTTAACAATAGTGCCTAGTTCTCTCAGGGGCGTGCAGCAGAGCCTGAGGTGAGAGGAGGAGGGGATCCTATCAATCCTGAGATTCTGTCATGATTTGTACTCACCATCTTTATTTTGAATATTTTAGATAACTCCATTAGTTATTAACAATAGGTATTATGTCTTGTCACACAGATGATGACAGTAGGGCACAGGGAAGTCAAATAACTTGCCCAAAGTCACAAAGATAATAAAAAAAAATAATAAAAATAATAATAATTGGTAGAACCAAGATATGAACCCAGGTCTGCCTTGGCCACTCTGCTCTATGAGCACCCATACAAAATCCCACATTATGATCACGTTTTCACTTGGAAATATTTAGGGAAAAAAAAGGACAATAAAGATAAGAGTCTTTTTCAAGAGTTACTTATATACAATACGAAGCTTAAATTTCCTCAATATATAGAAGACTGCCAAAATACATTTAGATTAAAGCCTAGAAAGTCTCTATACAAAGTGCTTCAAAATATCCCCAAGAATTGGTCAGCTCTAATTCATATATTCAACTAATTATTTTAAACAAGAATTAGTACAGAAAATACTCCATACCTTTGAATCTTTTGGCTTCTTTTTCTTGCCTTTGTTTTTCATCTTGGTCGAATTAAACTATAAAATGGTAAAAAAAAGAAAAAAATCACTGAACACTCAAATAACAGCATTTATGAAGCTACCATATTTTATAAAGATACCATACTGATTTTAATAGACTAGTCATAAGTTGAATTACATGAAATGTTTAACAAAAATAACACTATAGTGTGTCAACCCTAGTGTTATGATTTATAATACAAAATAAGAAAAAGTTTAATGCCTAATGTTGTAACTAAAATTAAATTTTTGTTCCAACATTTTAAACTCATTTTCAACAAGGTTATGTCATCAAGTAATTAATCAGATTTTAACGTAATTCCAGTTATATGCTAATAGTATTTTAATAATTTTCCTTTTATTACGGAAAACTAGACATTCTGTACCTGGCCAGACACTGGGGCACAAACAGTGAATTGAGAAGCAGCATTTAACTTCCCATGGGGTATGTTAGCTGTGTTTTTTATACTTAGCCAGGCAATATTTCATAGAGTGGATTAAGACAAAATTTTAAATATACATGATTTGATCCTAAAAACCAGTAATCAAGTGTCTTTCTGTTTGAAAACTGCCACAACCTACTAGGGAAGACAATACTGAAATTATTTTAACTGAAACTCAATTTGGAGTCCCTCAAAACAAAGTCCCTTTGTTTTCCTTACAGAGCAAACCACTGAAATTTTAATCATTACCGATAACTTTTCATTTTTATGCTAGGAGATGATTCAAGAACTCCTTTCCTATTTCTAAGATTAACATCTATTAGTTGTGAAACTTTATGGACATTGTCTAATTTAAGCCTCAGAGTTTGCTGATTGATGTTTCAATTCCAAGAGGAAGATGGGGATTAACCTTCTAATGAAATAGTACTCGTTATCCAGAAGTCCTCTAGCTTTGGTTCTGGAGTACCACCTGTGATGAACATAAACACTGGCCGGGGTCCTCCTCTCTTCCTTTGGCTAACACAAAACATAACATTTAAAGTGATCAAATAACTTACTGGCACATCACCACTGTCCTGTTTCCTTAGCACAGTGCAGCGGCTGTCTGCAGAAAGATACAGATGGTTTGTGAGCAAACAAAATATTTACATTGCCATACAATACAGTAAAGCCTTAAAGAAAACCACTCCAGATACTACTAACATAGACTATGTTCTACTCCTTATTTGGCTTTGACACAAGTCTAGTTTAGAAACCAAAGGCCAAATGGCTAAATAAATGGGAAACAAACTACAAAGAACCATAAAATTTCTGTCCAACTCAGCATAATTTGAGTGCCTTACAGGTGCCAAACTCTATGCTAGGTGCTGGGAACACAGAGATGTACAGAACAGTCCCTGCCATCCATTTGCTTATGTTCTGCAAAAAAGACAAAAGGGCAACCCCTGTAAACCAGTGTGCTCATTGCCACAATAAAAAATATAATGGGGGTCCGGCCCTGTGGCACAGTGGTTAAGTTTGGCACAGTGTGCTTTAGCAGCCCAAGTGTGCAGGTTTGGACACCACTCATCAGCATGCTGTGGTGGTGACCCACAAACAAAATAGAGGAAGACTGGCACAGATACTAGCTCAAGGCTAATCTTCCTCAAGCAAAAAGAGGAAGATTGGCAACGGATAATAGCTCAGGGTGAATCTTCCTCAGCAAAAAGTAAACAAAAGAAAGTAACAAAAAAAAATACAGTGGTAACAAAGCTGATGGAATAACAGAAGTTCAAGAGGAGAGGACTGAGGAGGGGTGAGGGAGGGCTTTAAACCAGCAAAGAGGTAGGACGTGGCTGAAGGAAACACAAGAGCAAAGATAGGAGGCAGGAAGGCACAGTAGGAAGGGGGGTGTATACTCAGAGGGCAGATGGGGAGAGTGACGATGAATCCAGACACATGATTCGAACTCACTATGAGGCAAAACTAAGCAAGTGTTTCCCAAACAGGGTAGTTGTAGGATCAGAGAGATGTTCTAGAAGAGTCACCAGTGGCAATATGAGAGAAGGACTTGAAGTAGAGGGTCTAGAGGCATGGAGACCAGTTTGGAGGCTACTGTGACAGTCTAATCACAGAAAGATGACTAAGGTCCTGGCCCAGGGAACTGGACACGGACAGGAGAGGAGAGATCAAAGACAAAGCTTATTTGGATTGCTAACAAACCAGGTACGGTGTAACAGGGAAAAGGAAGAGTCAGACTAATTTCAGAATTTCCTCCTTAAAAACAAGACAGAGACAATGGTATTAACTGAGATAAATTTAGGAAAAACAGGTCTCTAGAGATGAGTGTGGTTCAGCCACGCTGCTCTTAGGGGGCCTCTTGGCTGTCTACACAGAAATTCCAACAGGGAAATGAGCATCCAGAGTTGAGGAGAGAGGCTGGGGCTCCCAATTATCTTAGCATTGGTGATATTATTGAACACCGTTATTTACAAGATCAGTAGATTTTTAAAAGTTTTAAGAAATATAATCATTCTTTTAAATGAAAGGAGATAAGATTGAAAATGTCTGGTCTGAGACAGAGCTATCCAACTTGAAAATCTGTTGGCCAGTCATTTGGTTGGTGACTAAAAGCAGAGAAACTGTCATAGCCAGATGGACTGTGTATTTAAAGTTTAGAAGAGGAGAATCAGGATAAAGGCACACTGAGAGGGAACTGCGTCCTTTTTGGTTGTCTTGTGTGATCAAACATACACCAGGTTTTGTAAGCTCAGTTCCAGGACAGCACTTTATTACCAGCAGCAGCAAACTGATGGCAATAAATTCAGGCTACCAAGTAGCATGTCACCTCCAGTCATGAAGCAGTGTCCTGGAAGAATAAAGCCATCTATATTTGAGTGCGTGCCTTCCTGAGAACCACAAGAGAAGTAAGCTTTTCAGTTCCTTATACTGCATTTGAACTTTGTAACATGTGACACTTTTCTATAACGCCAGACCTTTTAATGTATACTTTAAAACAAATAGCGTGACACTTAAAAGTCTAACAATATATAAAGTAGACTTATGATGCTGAGGAAAAAGGGGAGCGGCATTCTCAGAAGACATACAAGTAGTACCAAAGCTAAGAAATTAAAATTAATTTAGAATCTAAAATATATGAATTTTGAAGCAAAACAGAACCACACAGATCACTGGCTCCAAATCCTCTCATTTTAATGATGAAGAAACTAAGATCCAAGAGCAGCTAAGGAATTAACTACTGGTTGTCCTATTCTGCCAAACTGGACTCCATGGCAATACCCAAACAGGTCCCCCAGTTCCCCTCCACCCTACACCTCTAAGCTCAGGAGTCACCCTGTCCAACTCCACCTCTGTGTCCACAGCTAATCTGGACTCTACCACCGCACCAAGGCTTTCCTCTTTCCCAGGGAGAAGGTAAGCGCTCAGTCCTCCAGCTGAAGCAGCAGCACTTTCTCTGGTCCTACCTGAGCTTCCTCCCATATTACAGTTATGTGTATATTCACCGTATTCCCTTTTGTAGAACAAGAGGTCCTTGAGGGCAAGGACTGGATAAGCATTTCTGAATTCCTTGTTAACACCTAGCAGGGGCCTTCAAGCATCAGTAAAACCCAGGGAAGAAGCAGAACCACAGACTACTTTTCCTGACTCCCACTTCCAGGCTCTTCCCACTACAACAGCTGTGCTATCTGTTCTGGATTCTGCAAACATCACCTACTTCCGCAGGCCAATGTTTCCTTGACTGCCAAAATGAAACCATTTAATAATAATAAATTCCATCCCTTTAACATGCAATCTTTGCCATGATGCTGTCAAAACATCTAAGATGAGAATATTATGGCGTGTAGTCAGTGTAACATACCCATCTGTGTATTTCCACAACACTTAGCTCCACAGAGTAAAAAGGCTTTATGAGGTGAAAAAAATCACTATTCTTAATCCCTAACCTCTCCAAATAAGCTGGTTGTATCATAATAATTTTCACTATTTTCTTTAAGTATTGAAATAAGCTGGGGTCCTTCGTAGATTTTTTCCTAAGATTAAACTGAAACTCAGTCCACATACCCATTATATCAAAGAATTCATCCAAAGCATTATGCAATGCTGGGAACTTGTCTCTGTGCTCTTCTAGCAGCCATATTAAACACCGTGCTTCCTTCAATGATGTTGGCTCATAGAAATAATCAAGCTGCTTTCCTTCTATGGAGCCAAGTTTATGTCCGTATTTCTCATTCCAGAGAAAAGTCATGATGCTAAAATCAAGCTCCTTGAGAGACGCTCCATAACGAGAAAAAAAAGGTCCCGTGGCGTCTAAGCCTGAAGTAAAAACAAAACCCGAATCAGAAGGGAAAATCATTTACTGTAAAATCACATTCAGTTTCACATCGTTGAAAGCGGTCCCATTATAGTTTGCTTATATTTTCATTGAAAACATTTAAATACTTGAATACCAACTTGTCCAAACTATTTTGCATTTTAGAAACACCATTTAATGTTGATATGCTAATTATAATAACTTTTATCTACAAGTTGAAGAGTGTGGGCCAAAGCTTCTATCATTACAGTTATTTTTACTAGATTTAGGTGATAAAAGTAAGGCATTAAATTCCTTTAAAAATATAATCATTTTTCATTAATTCATAATGACTTTCATTCCAATTAGTACAAACTAGCAAGATTTTACAAAACTTTGCTACACATATTCCATAGTAACAAAACATCAATACTATGCAAAAGACTCCCAAATGCCTTTAAAACAGAGAATGGGTAAACTCTCTCAACACCTCTATGAATTTCTCCTTATCCCCTAAAACATCATGGTTCCTTACCTTCCTCAGAAAAATCAGGGTGGTCACTATGCCCACTTTAATTCCACCTTCTACAAATCAAAAAAAGGGGTGGCTGGAACCTCAGACACTGCTACTGAAAACACGGTGAGCCTCTGCTCGTTAGTAACACAGCCACCAGAAAGCAAAGATTAGCCTGTCCTATCTCCCCACATGCCTCTCATACAGCATGGTCACCTCCTGCGTTGGCCAGAGTCTCAGTCAGCAAATGAAGCAGACTGCTGAGTCAAAACTAGCCCGGACGGCTGTTTCTTCCAGACGAAATGGCTTTCAGAGGTCACATTGTATGAAAAATTAGTATCTTTATAAACACCAGAACCAGGGATCACGTAAAATACTCACACGATACCAGGTTTAAGGGAACTGCCAGGGAAGAAATACCACATTCACATCTCTCATCTAAGGCTCACATCTGAGCACGTGCTCAGTGAGGGGAGGGAAGGCCGATCACTTATATTACTGAAATGTTAATTTCCTCCCTCATCCTGCATATGAATTGACCTCTCGTGTTAAATCTACACAGGATGTGACTCTGCTGTATAGTCTTTTTGTGAGAAGAAAAGTGAAATTCCAGGAACTAGAAAGTCCTTGCTTTATTAAATATGAGTTTTACATCAGGGCCAGAGTACAGCCTTACTAATTAACATGCTTGAACTTATTTTACAACTTTACACAGAAACTGCAACTTTGAATAGTATGCATATATATTAAACGATACCCTTAATCTTCAGAATAAATGCATTGGATCACAAGGACAGACACATTCATATTTTCCTGTCAATGAGCTGTAAGGCTCAAATGCTACAGTTCACCAGAATGAACAGTAGTGGGCACTCATGTCCAGCTAAGCTTAACCAGAAAGCCTACCTTTCTCAAAGTAAGAAATAACTTTATAATTTACTTATCTGATTGTTAAGAGATGCTAATGATAATCTTATCACTTAAGAGTAACTTTCTGGGTCCAGAAACCTATGGAGACCTATGCTCAAAGCAGCAACATTTAGCTATCAACCATGCCAAGTTTGCTGCCATCTTACTCTGTCTCTACTGACAGAAATTCATCAATTATTCTCTGCAACCCTAGAATTCCAACAGCTCTACGTCTCTGAAAACTCAGGCAGGTTGGGTGGCTCGCAGAGGCCTGGCAGGCTCACTCCCTGGGCTGCTGTTGAAAGGCCCTGCTCTGCTGTGCTTCATTAGCCATTATCCAACAGGTGACAACTGAATCATCTATTGTGTGGGGCCAGGGGCCATCATGGTACCAAGATAAACAGGGCCCTGGTAGGTACCCAAGGAAATCACTATCTAGTGTTAGACAACAACTCTATCTGCAGCTGCCTTCTTGATCCCTGAATGGCCTTGGGCAAAGGGCCTGCTTGGGGGTTCTTCCTCAATCAAATTAGGAAAAGCAGAAGAAAGCAACAGAGTTTTATAATCTTGTGATTCACAACAGCCTAGTTCAACCCCAGGGTATTTTTCTCATAATCCTTAAATATAGACTCACCTTAGGTGATATAGATTAATCCTTGGATACAGATTTGCCTTAGGTGATCCTAAGCAATTAGTTCCATCAACTCTTATCTCTAAATTTTTCATTAAGGAATCTGACTACTGAACTGCACAACCCCAGAGGGCACTCCACAGCCAGGCAACTCCAGGGGGCGCTATTTACTTATGGTTGTGCCTAGTATTCACACAGTTTACACATTTACAAATATAATTAAGCATAATACAGGACTGGATTTTTCTTATTGACCGAACTTTCCTGTATTTACACTTTTCAAAAAAGTATACTGTAACCTATCTATAAAATAACCTAAAAATTGTGAGTTGAGGGGAAATAGTATTTTTAACCATACAAATTTGTAGTCCTACATTTAAAAAAATCATAAATGATGATAGGAAAATGAAAAACAGATTCAGAGGCCTACATTTATTGTTCCACCAAACTGCCTCTCTAGAATTAAGTGACATACCAAAGCTATTAAGTTTCTGGATCCAGGTGGCTAATTTTGGCTCCACTTCTTTAAGCTCACTCAAAACATGCAGAAATATCCTTGTCTTTACTCTATTCTTTTCTTGAATCAAGTGACGAATGACATAGTCCACTGCTTCATTTAGAAAATTTCTGTTAGAAAAACAGGTTGTGTAGTCTTCTGTGCTTAAAACCTTCCAAGAAAGCAATTCTTTGAGAAGCTTGGAAGTATTCAGTACACCACATTTAATCTTGTCAGCATACTGCTTTATGCACTGCAGAATTCTGTCGTCGAGGAACTGGCCACTCTGAACACTGTCTACAGTTTCTAAGGATAAATAACAATGGACAGCTGAAGTGAGAAATAAGACCAATTTGCAAAGATATAAACTCAGACAGAAAATAATGTAACATTATATAATAATATAAAACACAACTCAGATGGATTCTTTATGTTCTTTTAATAAATAACTCAAGATTTTAAAATTAGGAATATAAATATTTAACAATAACTTTGAAAAGATATGAAAGTTCACATGAAACCAAACATATCAAAAGGAAGTACCTTCTTTCCATCACTACCTAAACTTTATATTCAAAGAATGTTTAGTCATTAAGAATGCAAAGGGTATTTTTTGGAGTTGAAGGAATCATTTATTCAGTTATGAATTCAACTAATATTTGGCAGTTACTGTTATGTTATCCATCTTATTGTTGGATCCTATGGGGTCAACTCCAAGTTGGAAAATATCTCAGAAGTTCATCTTCCCACCCAGGCACTTCCCTAATGGATGGCCATTTGGCCTCTTGAAGCATGCAAAGTTAAAATACAAACACTGACTAAAGACTTTTTTATTAGGAAAGACAATTTTGATTGATTTGTGAAACTTTCATGGAATACTAGATGAAAAAGAAAGACAGCAAAAGGAAATATTTCATTTTGGAAACAGTCATCATAGCAGAAAGAATATCTTATTCAACTAAAAACAGAAAGTAAATATACCAGCCAATACATCCACAGGAACAGTAAAATTACCGAGACATTTCCATGTTGATGGGGGAATGACGACAAGACCAGCGTAAAACAGAAGCCAGACCATCATCTTTGTGGCACCTTTTGTGAACTGCTGCTTTATTTGAATTCAGCATTATTTCAGATAATTAGTAGCTAATTTACAGTCCAACATTTTGGAACTTAAATCCACACAGTGGAGTTTACAGAGAACCGTCAAACATACAATCTCACGTCAGATATTTCTACCTTCCCTGCAGAGATGAGCCATCTGACAGAGTTTGCCCCCAGTTAGTGGTAGGCAGGCTTCTGAATCCCTGTGTACTGATTCCAAAGTCAGTGCTCGTTACAGCAGCCCCTCCCCATCTTGGAGTAACAGAAAATGGTGACAGTATTAAAACACTACCAAATCTAAATTTCAATTCAATAACAATTAATATAAGGCCCAATAAGATATGCGAATGTCGTGCACTGGATTTCAGCATACCTTTCTGTTCTTCAGTTTTGGGTGGATTACTTTCCCTTAGGTCCTCTTCCATTCTTTCTTGAGCTAGTTTTTTTGCTTCCTTTTTTTGGATCTTTCTCTTTATTTTTTTGTCTTCTTTCAGTCTGAGCTTCTCTAGGCTGATAAACATTTACAATTAGTGAGAATTCACCTTTGTTATAACTCAGTTAATTATTTTCCTTGGCCTACTGCAGAAACCATTCTCCAAGCAATAAGTTAGAAGTTTTCCTTTTTAGTTAGAACTTGGCCTGCATGTTGTGTTCAATATCAAAAACTGTTGACATATGTGGTCAATTCAGTCAAAATAAGGGTACTTGTTTCATGAATACAAGAACCTCAATAATTGAGTGACTTCTAATTATATAGTTGGTAAGTACAGATTGTACAGATGTTATTTTCATGTATATAAGTTAGTCCTTAGGGTAAATAGGAACAGTAAAAATTACTCTGCAAGATAATACGTGTAAGTGCTCGTTTCAAATAAATATCCTGCAGTAAAATACTATTTTCACATCCCAATGTTGGCCCACAACACTGGAATTTGATTGATATGGTTACAATGAATTCTCTTCAACAAATAATTTTGTTTATCTTTTCTTTTGCTTTTTCTTGGTCACCAATAATGAAAAAAATCACTTCTTAGAATGGAAAACAAGAAGCAGGACCAAAAAGAAAAGAAAAAAGAATTGGAATTATTTGATCTGAACAAGAAGATACAGAGAAGTGAATAATTTTGACAGTACACTGAGTATTTCAGAGTGAGAAAGAGTCATTGGTTCAAAATCTTTGCTCAAGAGAGACAAAAAGGAAAAATGCTTTTGGAATTAAAGTTTAAACAACTGAGAGCTAAATATAAAATTTTTATCTAAATGCCAAATCTATTAATCAAACACGTCATTTCACAGTATCAAATGTCATAATTTTACTTATAAATTCAATCACTAAATAATGCTTCTGATTCAAGTTTTTATTATTTAACCATTCTAGTCTAATTCTCTTTAAGTTCTGAATATCCATAGAATTCATTTAAAAACCACTTATTTGGGCATGTGTGCACAGCCAATTTAAAACGCAGCATAATTTAGATATCTGCGTTTAACAGAGTTACATTCTAATAGACATCATTAAGCTACTGATTGATTGTTAAAAATCTTACCTAGAACATTTCTGTTTCAGAATAGGTCTTGGAGGAACCTTTTCTTTTATGACCTTGTGTTCAAACTTTAAATAAAACAAAGACATCCAAAATTTGTCTCATACTCCCATGACATAAAGCACAAAACCACAAGTAAGAAGCATTTCAGAAGCACACACAGTCAATGTTCAATTTGATAGAGAACAGTGATGACAGTCTGACCCATACAAAAGCCCAGAAAACTAGCAAAATAATTTACTGAAAAGAGGAACAAGAGAGTAGACACACTTTAGGAAGACATTTAAAAAAAAATTAAGAATAAGCAGATCAAATAAACTACAAGTATCATTACAACAACCCACTCCTGCCACTCCCATACAGTGAAGTTAAAGGGAATCCCTCAAGACACTCTTCCCCCACTCTAAAAACCCTCACCCTTGCCAACACCGAAAAGTTTACTGGGCATTAAGAAAGGAAGGTTATCAAAAAGAGTAAAAACAGTAAAACCAAAATATAAAAAGCCTCCTTTTCCTATTAGGAAATAAAAGGATGCGAGAATCCTTCATTGCAAAGAAGTGGTCTCACATCCTAATATTTCCTACATTTTCTTAAATTAAGTAACTGTTTTCTTTCCTGGAAAAGAGAAGATCCAAATCATACAACTTCCACAAATTTAAATCATGTTTTAAAAGGTGTAAGCATTTTGGTTATCAACTTAGTAAGATTTCCCCTATATTAGATACTTACTTCACATTTGACTTGACCACCACTGCTGAAGATGATAATTTTAGAAATGATACCTTCACAGTCAGGGGTAAGACAAAGTCCTTGTAGAAAATCCTATTGATTAAAAAAAAAAAGAAAAAGAAGAGTGCTATATCTCGGAATAAATCTATACACATATGCCATTTTAACCATCATGAACAGTCAAAATATGGGCTAAAATCTCCTTGAGGGAGGCAGTGAAAGTCCCTGCTCATTGCCACGTGACTTTCGGACTTCCCTATAGGAGGAATATACTTTCGGCTGTAGGGTTGACCATATGACTTGCTTTGATCAATGCAAGGTGAGCTGATATGATGTACCCTTTGTCTAAGCAAAAATTTCAAGAGACACTGCATGGATTGGCCACTGCTCTTTACCCTTTGCCCCAAGAACATGTTTCAGTCACTCTTCAACACTGATTCAGAAGCCAACAGGGGCCGGCCCGGTGGTGCAGTGGTTAAGTTCGCACGTTCCGCTTCGGCAGCCCAGGGTTCACCGGTTCAGATCTCGGGTGTGGACATGGCACCGCTTGGCAAGCCATGCTGTAGCAGGTGTCCCACATATAAAGTAGAGGAAGATGGGTATGGATGTTAGCTCAGGGCCAGTCTTCCTCAGCAAAAAACAGGACTGGCAGCAGTTACCTCAGGGTTAATCTTCCTCAAAAAAAAAAAAGAAAGAAAAGAAACAAAGAACACAGCCACACAGACTGGAGCTGCTACAGCCCAACCCTGGCCAACAGCTGCAGAACTTCAGGACAAGTAAAACAAGCAAAGAATGAAGCTTTCTTATTGTAAGTCATGAGATGTTTGGGTTGTATGTGACTTTGGCATATCCTAATGAAACCTGACTAATTTACAAAAGGTATTTAAACCCATGGGAATGGTTAAGACCACTAAGAAAGCGTGTATAGCTAGAGAAACTCAATTAAGTGAGACAAAGACATAGCAGAAGTGACTAATGGCAACAGTTATTTGGTCATATCATTATGTCTTTAGTTAACTATGTGAAAGTGTATAAAACGTGAGAATTTATTTCTACCAAACTTGAATAATTCCTATTGCTAACAGACACCTAGCACAACCACTTTATTTATTTCCTCCAGTGAGGACAGGGGTTTGTGTGAGCCTATGGAGTGTAGAAAAAGGTTTTTTCTTTCTTTTTTTTTTTTTTAAAGGCCATAGCTTATATGGATTAGAAACAAATTCTATGAATGCAAATAAGATGATAAAATCCCGCCTTCTCTCAAAGCATACCCAACTAATGAGAATTCACATCATTATGTTGCTAATTAAGAGAAAACCCAATGAGAAGTGACAGTAGAAAATTTAAGTTGATTTCTTTTATATCTCATCAAATTTTGGCAGAAAATAAAAAAATCTGAGCCCCAATTGTACATCATAACTCCAAAGTAATTAAATAAAAGATCCCTGAAGGACTCAAATTGTCAGTGCATAATTTAAGACCTATATTTTAAAATGAGACACTAACATTTTTATATTTGATCATAACGTTCCCAATGTCAACGTGGTTAAGCAATCTATTAAAGACCTCTACAGTGACTGCCTTCATACTTGCACAAAATAAAAACAAAAACTGATTTCCTACTTCATCATTAAAGTTTTAATTTGAAACTTTCTAATTATGTCTAGAATGCATAGGAAGGATTTACATTCATTTAAGACATTCTCTGAGGATTCTCGGGGGGAAAAAACCCAAGTAAACTAAGCATACTAAAAAATCCAGACAATTTTATTAGCCTTACCTTGTCAATTTTATCATTAAAGGTTGTTGTTTTTAACTTCTTCCAACAGTTCATGTGAAATTCTATTTTACAGTATTGGCAACAGCTGATTCTTATAAAACCCTGTGGGTTTAAAAAAGTTTTTAATTCACATTTTAAAGATGTCTATGCATATACACACTCTCTGTCACACTCACGATCCACATATTAAAGAGAGAGAGCTGTCTGTATTCATCTAGCAGACATAACTAGACATCACATTTCCTCGTGCAGGGGTACAATCCTGCTGTACCCTAGGATGCCTAGTGCCAGAGCTTGACTGACATATTCATTTCCACAGCTACAGCTGCATTATCTTTTACAATGTATCAAATATTTTATAAACATTATTTCATCTGATCTACTAACCAGGGACAGTGCAACAGTGGGCAGTTACTATATTCTTGAATAAACTAAGGACCAGTAACTTATTCACTCAATTAAGTACCACACGTGGTCTCAAACTTAGGTCTCCAGGACCTCAGTGATCACAATGTCCTTTAGATTCTTCAACTCTAATTTTACAAGAGATTAGAATTGCAACAAATCAGAGGTAACAACCTCGTTTTGTTTCCCGTGCTCTTAAAGAATAGGCCGTTATATGGAATAGAGGCTAGAAAAGGGAAATGGAATTAGCCAGCCTGCCTTCTCAGGTCACCACTCTGCTCTCAGTGTTTATTTCCGCAGCTCTCGGTTCCCATGTGAGATGATGCAGACCCAAAGAAGTCCAGGGGAACCGGTGGACAACGGAACATAAAATTACTGGCAAGCCAAAGAACTCGGGTGCCTCCAATTACAGGATGTATTCTAAATCCATTTTATGGCACAATTCTGTAAGTTAATGTCCTGGTATACATTCAACATTTACCTTAAAGTCTGGATCAGTTATGTATATCTGGATTTTGGAATATCCATGGCACTTCTGATAGCAACAAATGGCATCTGGCACTGGAGGGAACCTGCATTCTTCAATAAATTTCTCTAATAGCATCTAAAACAGAAATAAATAAAAATGACACTACTACAACACTAATTCGTCAATAAAAATGCTTGTGATTTCGGGGCCAGCCCCATAGCATAGTGGTTAAGTTTAGTGCGTTCTGCTTCAGCACCCTGAGTTCACAGGTTTGGTTCTGGGCACAGACTTACATCATTTATCAAGCCACGATGTGGCAGGTGGCCCTCATACAAAATAGAGGAAGATTGGCACAGATGTTAGCTCAGGGCCAATCTTCCTCAGCAAAATAGGAAGTAAATAATTAAAAACGTTTGTGATTTCAATAACCTCTTGCCATCAAAATATTTTCAACATAGGAATGACAATTTTTTTTTAGCCAAGAACAAACTATATACAGCTTTTAAAGTTTTTCCTTTTAGAAGGAGGCTGATGGACATCTCAAGAAAGAAAGATCAGAAAAAAAGGATTAAAGAAAAAATTTTCAGAATTCCAAAATCTTATCCTGTTATAATCCTCAAACCTCATTTACTAATATATAGGTCTCAGAAATCTCCTTTAAGCATTCAGAGGGAGTCAAATAAGGCTGACTAACCCTTAGGACTCCACTATTCTCCTCCTTCCCAATGTCACCTGACCTAGGATCCTAACACCCTCATTTATCTGCCGCCCTGAAGCCTTGCCACTTGTGCTTGTTCATTCCCTGGAGAATTAGCCCACCGCCTACTAAAGCTTCCAAGATTCTCATGCCATGTTTCTGGTGCTAGCTTTTTGTTATCAATAGTTCCTATGCCCCCACCCCAATCTAGTATAAAGAGGAAAATCCAACGATCCCTGGGTTTTGTGTTTTATTTTCTTATAACAGCTCTGTTGAAATAATTCGCACATCATATAATTCACTTCACACACTCAAAGTGTATAGTTCAGCAGTTTTTAGTATATTCACAGGGTTGTACAACCATCGCCACAATCTAAATTTTAACATTTTCATTACCCAACAAGAAATCTCACACTCATTAACAGTCCCTCCCCATTTTCCCCCAACCCCCTAGCTCCTGACAACCACTAATCTACTTTCTGTCTTTATATATAGATGATTTGCCTATTCTGGAGATTTCAAATAAAGAGAGCCATACAGCATGTGGCCTTTTGTGTCTGGCTTCTTTTATTTGGCATAACATTTTCAAGGTTCATCCATGTTCTAACACATATCAGTACTTCGTTCCTTTTTACGGCTGAGTAATATTCAACTGTATGGATAGGCCATATTTTATTTACCGTTCATCAGTTGACACACACTTGAGCTGTTTCCACTTTTTGGCTACTATGAATAATGCTGTTTGAACATTCATGTACAAGTTTTTGTGAGAACCCAGTTTTCCTTTCTCTGTATATACCTAGGAGTGAAACTGCTAGGTCAGATGGAAACTCTGTCTTTAACCTGTTAAGGAACTACTAGACTATTTTCCAAAGCAGCTGAACCATTTTACATGCTTACTAGCAATGTATGGGAGTTCTGATTTCTCCATCCTCAGCAACACTTGTCATTGTCTGCCTTCTTGATTACAGACATTCTAGTGGGCGTGAAGTAGTATCTCACTGTGGCTTTAATGTGCATTTCTCTAACGGCTCATGTTGTTGAACACCTTTCACATGCTTATTAGCTATCTGTATAACTTCTGAGCACATATGTCTATTCACATCCTTTGGCTACTTTTAATTAGATTGCCTTTTTATTACTGAGTGTAACAGTTGACCCCCGTGCTTTTAAAGGCTTCAGCCAAAAGCAAGTTCTGAGTACATGTCAGAGTTCACCAGAAATAAAAACCTATCCCTCAGTTCACACATAATTTAGTCCTTGCAGAACTAGCAAAGCAGCTTATGCTTCTGAGTATGAGACTAAATTTATATTTTCCTGGTCTTCAAGCACCATCACAATAACGATGCTACATATTTCTCTAAGTACAACCAGTACAACACACTGCTCAATAATGCACACTCTGGAGTCAGAACGCCTAGACCAAGTCCCAGCTCCGCCATTTCCTAGCTGTTGAACCTTCAGCTCCTCACCTGGCCTCTTTAAACCTAATCTTCCTCATCGGTGAGGTGGGAACAATCATAGTACTCATCCACAGGGCTGCTGTGAGGATAAACGTAAAGACGAGCGGAAGGTGTGTGGCTGCACACAGGAAACACTCAATAGACGTCAGTGACTCTCAGTCTTTAGAGGGGAAAAGCACGTGGGGGTGCTGAGGACAGAGAGTCCCGCCTCTTTGTCTTCTGACAGTGGAGTCAGTCAGTGCGCATCGGCTCTTACAGTCAGTAAGAAGCTCTCTGCAGAAATAAATGGTTACCTTTATTTTTCCTGGCTGAGTCTCTTCAATAATCACATTACTTGTGGGCCAAGTTAACACTCCAGGAAGACGACAAATCAAGGTTCTTGCTTTCTCGAAATGATTAAGAGCGTCTAGAAATCTAAAGTCATAATTATGAAGAAAGAATGTATTAATGATGTGACATGAATTTTCATTCCCCAAAACAAAAGTTACAGAGATTTCAAACTTACTAGTACAAGTACACTTCATAAATCACTGTACAGAAATATTCTATATAACCTATATTTCCTTTAAAAAAACCAAGACATTACGCTGTTTGCTAGAAAAGTAACACAAATTAAACACAAATCTGCCTGGACTCGGGCTTTATTATGGTAGGTGCACACCAGTCCTTTCAAAGTTGTAATTTTTAAAGTTTCCAAAAATTAAAACAGAAAATTGAAGAATTTGATTGTTCTATTCTTGTTCATCTCATTTACTAAGCTAATTAAAGTAGATTCTTTAGAGAAATGGCAACCCTCCACTTCAACTAATTAATCATAAACAGGGAAATTTTTTTTTAACTTGACTCTATAGTGAAGTTCTATCTATAGTAAAAGTCACTCTGCTGAAAAAATTTTAAAGAAATCATATATTCTAGACATCTTTCTTCAACCATAAAGTAGTGAACTATTTTAACAGAACAAATGTATATGTAAATTATTTTAACTACAAATATGAAGTGTTTCAGTTCTGCTTTATGGTTTAAACAATAATGTCAATAGCTTCCCACAGTCCGTTCAACGAAAGAATACAGTGATGCACAACTGTACTAAAATACTGGACCAGAATATTAATCAAGCCTTTTCTCTTCAGACTAGACAAGAAAGAGGGTTTCCTGCTTTCTCCAATCTTGAAATGATTTCCCAGTTGAAGAACTTATTTCTTCCTAAGCGTACAGAAAAATTCACCTGCAGAAAAGCTAGACCACCACCCACCATAAGACAGTGATAAAGAGCAGGACTTTACACCAGAAACTGCACATTACAACAGCAAAAACAGCAGATGAGACAATGAACCGTACACCAGATTCTTTTGAAATTAAAATTTAAATGCCTTTCAAAACGGCAAAGACTTTTCCGTTTACCACAATCCCCACAATGTTACACATTTATGTCATTTTCCTGGATCTTGTGAATATCTGCATGTGACCTCTGCATTAAACAGGTCTCCTAAACAATTTACACTGAACTTCGAAATTAATTTCATTTGCTATTACTATACACGTGATTGCTAAATCCTTACTTCCCCCACCTCTACTCGATTCTTAATATAGTTCACAACTTCAGGAAGTCAAAGAACTTTCTTTAATGTTTAAAAATCTATAAAGGAGGTTCTAGGCATACTCCCAAGAGTACCAATGGTCTGATAAAATTTCCCCTAAAAACTTACAGGAAATTTTAAGGATAATCAAAAGTTATGAATGAATATTCATAACTCATTAGACTTCGAATGAGTTATCAGACTGAAGCGTAAAGTAGTCTGGTTTCTACTAACCTGTTTTTTTTCAAATATACTTTCCCAATTCCACAGTAGGCCAAGCAATCAAGTCCCTCATTGGGGTAGTGTTCAATCATCCTCTTAAATTGGTTTTCAGCTTCAGATAATTCCTTCAGTAGCAATAAAAAAAACGATCACTCACAAAAAGAAAAATGCTGGAACAGATTTTATCTGAAGGTTGATACTTTTTGTGTAACTGTATATCCAAAAATTTCTATGGCAAAATTACACCTTCTGCATTTCATTTTCTTAACAGTTACATAAATTTTGACCATATGAACACCTGGAGACACAACCAAATTGATCCAGTTCCAGGATGAAAAGTTGGCACTGAACACATTGGACAACCAACCAAATGAGCATTTTGCTAACACTAACGGAGGGCCCGGTGTGTGCTAGCCAACACTAAAAGGTGTGAATTCATGGTAAAAAGACTGATTTGGATGCAAACACACCATAACACGTACCCTAGTAAGTGCTGCTCCCTTGGGAGCACAGGCATTCCAACGACGGTGCCACAAGTCTTGTGGTGTAAGACAGACAAATGCTCTGTCTTAAGAATAGCCCTTCAGCAAAAGTTTTACAGAGCTTAGAGTACGTTCTTTTTTATTTTTTTTTTTGAGAAGATTAGCCCTGAGCTAACTACTGCCAATCCTCCTCTTTCTGCTGAGGAAGACTGGCCCTGAGCTAACATTCATGCCCACCTTCGTCTACTTTATACGTGGGACGCCTACCACAGCATGGCTTTTTGCCAAGCGGTGCCACGTCCGCACCCGGGATCCAAACCGGCGAACCCCGGGCCACCGAGAAACAGAACATATGAACTTAACTGCCGCACCACCAGGCTGGCCTCAGAATACATTCTTTTGAATATTTTCAAAAGTGGAAACCTCTGTGCTTTGAATGAATTTTGTTTTAGAAAACACCCAAAAGACCCTTAGCTCAAGGCAATACTGGTAACCCCATTGTGAGTGAAAAAGGAAATGTCACTACAAAATGGAGTTAAGAAGAAGCTTTGAGGCCAGTTCCAAAGAAGGCATTCCAAAAATGTTAAGCAAGGGCTGTACTGGTGTAAATACACTGCTTCCTTCTGGGGCTACTTTGAATGATGAAATTCTTTTAAATGTCTAAGTTCTATCATACCTGTTCGTTTTATTGTTATTTTTAATCAATCACACTACTTCAAAGTAAATCACAAATGTAATAAACTATTTCTTCAATTCCAATAGGGCAAAACAAAATATTTATTATTACTCTGCCAAGAATAGAAGATTTGAGATCATGAAGTCCTGTCTCCAACAATCTATTAGAAAAAAGAATTAGGCCTCAACAGAAGACATTCATCTGCCACATTAAGAACAAGGAAAGAAGTACGTCACAAAGAAAACGAACCTCAGGCACCATGGACCACTCAGAGAGGAGAATATAAAAGACGACTTGACTCTTCTTAGGTAGCAATTAGGGTTAAGCCTTCATGTAGCCAAGGAAGCTTGGAGCCCAAGTTGGTAGAAAGGATATACTATACCTGAGCTAACTCTTGAGCCACTCCAATCTTTATCGAAAACTCAAAACCATGGAAAGTAAGGTATAACACTGAACAGTGCAGGTATGTAAGCTTTCCAGGAGAGCACTGAAGGACCATGTAACAGAAACCAAGTGTGCTCATACCTATACGCCAACTGTATGTGGTTACGGGAAGCCTACATTCTAGAAAATAATAAAATACCCACGTACTCCCACCCAGAACTAAAAGATATTAACATCATTTTTACTTTAGTTTTTTTTAAATAAAATAGCATAAGTCGAACTCTCCTTTCTTAACCTCCCTGGCTCATTCCATCCTTCCATCACTAAATGCAACCACTATCTTAAATGTGATGTAGGGCTAGTCCATGTTTTTTTACTTTTACATGATGCACAGATAGTCATAAACAATCTATATTATTATATTGTACATTTTCCAAACTGTACATAAGTGGTATCACAATGTTTATTATGTCTCCAACTTGTCTTTTTCCGTCTACATGTTTCTGAGCTTTATCATGATACATGAAGTCCTTTACCTTTCATACAAATAAAAAGTAGATTCCCACTGGTTGTCTGGCATAGCTTTTTGACAATGGGAGCACAAACTTTTCTCTTAAAAAAAACACCACAAACTAAATTAAACTCAGGTATTTTAGAAAAAATTATCAAGAAAGTACACAGAAGGAAATAAACAAAAATGGGAAAGCTATTTTTACATATCTTCTAAAAGTAATGGCATATTTTAATTGTTTATTATCTCTATTACAAATCTTACCTCAGGCTGTCCTATTCCAAGGAGAGAAATGGCAAGTCCATAGACTACTAAGACATAGTTAATCATGGCCAGGTTCAATTGCTGTCAATAAAAATGCTCTAGTTAAAAATCCAAACATAATTCTGCTCAATGTGCATCATATCAACCCATTATCCACAACAGAAAAAGAAGTGTAATAAAATCTCACTGATCATTGTGATTGGGATAAAGGCCAAACAGAATTAGAAAATACGTTTTGCAAAGATATGCAGTTATACTTCTATCAAGTATTTAAAACACAGAATCACTGTCTCAGAGTTCCCTGAAGGCACGGTTCCTAAGAGGGTAGAGTAACTGAAGTCATACTTTTTTGCATATAAGTGGGCACTACTGACAGATTAAGACATTTGCTTTCTTACAACTGTGCATAGACTATTTTCCTAACTAATACTTTCCTTCTGGATGAAAAGATGTGACTAAAGGGAGTCCAAATCCTTGATTTAGTACTTTAATAAGAGAAAAGCCAACAGTTCTAATGAATCCCAACTAGAGTGCCAGGAAAGAGTCTAAACCTGTGTCGCTGGGTCGTTTATCGTGCAACCATTAAGGCTGAATCAGAGCATCACCTGCTTCTCACAACCTGGGGCAGAGTCAGCCCACCTCAGCGAGGCCTAAGGCATATTAATACAGTGACGTTAAAGCCTTGGTTCTCTTCTACACTCATCTGAATGGCATCAGCATCCATAAACAGGTTACAAGACGGCAATTCTACCTTTATTTTTTGAGGATCTAAACCGTTGAGCAACTCCGTGAAGGCCTGTGCGGCGCTGCGGCAGCGCTGCTCCAACAAAGCCGTGTAACCGTCCTGGATCAAGCTCCTCAGCATTTTCATTATATTAGCAAAATCCTGCAAGAAAGAAATCCTGTTTCAGTAATCCACAGCTACACGTGTTTAGTCTAGAATTTAAAATGCCAAAGTGCATCACAAGGCAGTTATGTTTTATAACTGATCATAAAATGTGTAAAAAAATACCCAAAGCTACCCTTTATGCGTTATATTCCTTTCTCTGCACAGCACCTTTAAAGTGAAAATTAAAAGGTACTGCTTCACCATCTTAATTCTGACACTTCTCCGGCTGCCCATGGCAGAAAGGGTGGTTCATTTTACACTACATGATGCTAAGCCTCACTCACTTTTCCAGACTAAACAGACGGTATTTAGAAGTTTTAACAGCACAAACAGAGAACACCAGCCGCCATTTAAATAAGTAAATTGTTTGACAGGGATTAGAACAATTAAACAAATAAGAACAAGCAATCAATTTTACTGATCACTATCAGATTTTAATAACTGCCCTTGTGCTCTGGAACAAACCTCAATTCTCAGCAAGAAATGGATATTCCAATCTTTAGCTCTAGTCCTACCCAATATGGACATGAATATAATTAGATAAAATTATCAGGAGAGATATTAGTAAGTTAAAGAGAAGAGCATCAGAAATAAAAAAACAAAAACAAAATTGCTATAATGTACTCTGAAATAATGTGAGGAAAAAAACTTTCTAATTTGAATATATGTGCATATACACTATAAACTGAATTCAAATTTCAGTTACATGGCAAAAGCTATAAGTTACAAATGGTCCATGAAGATTGGAGAGGCAAGACTAGAAGTTACGCTAGACCTCTTCATTCCTTGCCATACAGGTGTATACCATTCAAGGGAGCAGGAAATGCAATATGTGTGTGATATTCCTCACTGCTCCTAACAATAAAGATCCAAAAGGAGACCCCACAGCATGAAGCACAGAGGGAAAAGCAGTTTGGTCACACATGAACAAAAGCTGCCCACTGGTTTACATTCAATGAAATCAAAGTTTAGGAGAACTTTCCCCCAGAATACACATGGAGAGAGCAACTGTCCCATACAGCTAGTGTTTACTATAGCACTGAACAGCCTCAATGACGGCCATATTTATGTTAAGATATGAATTTTAAAAGTTATAGAAGATGTGCTACGCTGACAAGTACTAGTTATTATCCTTGAATGAACTGATTCGATTTTATTCTCTTCCACATTCTAGAAAATACATCCATACAGTCTCATTTTTCCATTGGAAATTATCCTCAAATAAATGATCTGTACTGAAAGCTCCATGAGAGCAGGCTGGCTTGCACTGCCGCATTCCCACTGTCTCTCGTCTTCAGCATATGCGAGGGCCTTGCATATAAAAGTGTCAAATGAACAAACGAAGGCTCAAAAATAACTATCATATTTATTTAAATAATTTTTGATATTCACAGATTCTTTTTTGTTTAAGTCCCTCATGGCTTTTAGAGTCAGCAAATTCAATGTAAAAGGACATAATTTTAAAATCTGTTAGAAATTCTAAACATGCTTTCATGCACCTGATTAGAAATCTATTGTCATAAACTTCTGGAAACATGCTCCATTCCAGCAGTCCTTTATAAGATATCTGTCATATACACCTAAAATAATTAACTGAATTTTAAAATGACCCTCATACTGAAACAAATATTGTATTTCATGTTACTGTACATGTTTTGGGGTGAAATTTAAATCCAGTATTTTATTTTAGAAGAAACAAAACTGATTACACAAAGGATTGAAGCGTCAAAGCAGACTCATATGAACCACACTTAACCAAGAGACACCCTTCCACTGGTACTACATAGTCCACATGTGTGTCAAGACTTGAATGGTGACCAGCCCTGGTTCTTAAATTCTGGATTCCATCAAGGTTTCTACTTCTTCTTGAGTCAGTTTTTATAAGTTGGATTTTTCTAGGAATTTGTCCATTTCATCTATATACATTTTCAACTTTCTTGGTATAACGTTGTTTATAATAGTATTTTGATATATTTGTAACACTGAAGGATCTGTGGTAATGCACCCTTTTTCATTCCTGAAATTGTTTTACAGTGTTATCTTCTTTTCTTTTTCAATCAGTTTCAACACTGGTGTGTAAATTTTATTCATACTGTCAGGGAATCAACTTTTAGCTTTGTGGATCCTTCATTACACGTTTGTTTCCATTATTTTTCACTTTGATGTTTACTATTTCCTTCCTTCTACTTTCTTTGGGTTTATTTGCTGGGTTTTTTTCCAACTCTTGGTATGAATGCTTCATTAATTTAAAAGTCCTTACTCTTTTAATACACACATTGTATTAAATGTATTAAGCTTCACAAATTTCCTTCAAAGTGATCTTTTAGCTGTATCTCTTGCATTTTTTTTTTTACCTTTTTCTTTTACAGCTGTTTTAGCTTTACAACAAAATTGAGAGGTAGGGTGAGATTTCCATATACTCCCTGCCCCCTCAAGTGCATAGCCTCCCCCACTGTCAACATCACTCATCAGAATGGTATATTTGTTACCAAGGATGAATCTACACTGACACATCATAATCACCCAAAGTCCATAGGTTACTGTAGGGTTCACCCTTTGTCGTGTCCATATTATGCGTTTGGACAAATGTATAGTAACGTCTATCCATGATTATAGCATCATATAGAGGACTTTCACTGCCCTAAAAATCCTCTGTGCTGTGCCTATCCATCCCTTCCCCCTTAATGTACATTTTTCATTACTTACTAACTACCACAGAAAGAATTTTATATATAAAGTTATGTGATTAATGTTAACTCATTCAAAAAATAAAAAGTTTGCTCTTTAATGGTTTTAGAGTAGGTATAATGAAAACTGCAATTGTTTAAAACTTTTAAAATGATTTAAATCTTCCTAAAATATTTAACTTAAAAGTTAAAACTTTGGGAAGCAAAGATTCCCAAATCTTTAAATCTTCAGTAAGATTTACTTCCTGTTAAATCTTTGGGAAGCAAAGAATTCTGTAGTGTAAACCATTAGTCAAATGCCTGGTTAACATAGTTATCATGTCAATATCTAAATTAGTGATGATTTAGTTTCTCAGTAATCACATATTAAGTTATATGTTCATAACTAAAATTATAAAAACATAAATCTTAGAGATGTAGATGATTAGATTTAATGCATGTGAAAAATTTCTTGTTTAAAGAATTTGCTTTTTCCCTTAGAAAAGGCTTTTCTGGGGCTGGGCCCATGGCCAAGTGGTTAAGTTCGTGCACTCTGCTTCGGCAGCCCAGGGTTTCAACGCGGGTTCAGATCCTGGGTGTGGACACGGCACCGCTCATCAGGCCATGCTGAGGCGGCGTCCCACATAGCACAGCCAGACCACTCACAGCTAGAATATACAACTATGTACTGGGGAGCTTTGGGGAGAAGAAGAAGAAAAAAAAATAAAGAAGATTGGCAACAGATGTTAGCTCAGGTGCCAATCTTTAAAAAAAAAGAAAAGCTTTTTCCTTTACCTGGTGTGCAGCTCTGGAAGATTTAGAAAACTGCTTCTCCAAGATGTTTTTCAAATCTACTGGTAAACTCCCTTGTGAACTAGAACTGACAGAGAAAAGCATTGTTTTGAATTATTTTAAAACAGTCCTGCTTATATAAAGAAAAATATATGTTTACCATAGGTCATTTTAAATTCTGAGTAAATGGAGAGTCACAAGTTCCCGAAGAGAAATATTACCAGATGCTGCTTCTCCCCAAATTAGTCTCTAAACCCAATGAGATCTTTATAACAATTGCTGTAAAATTAGAGGTGGAGGGGGACCAGATAACTGATTGTAAAAAGGAAGAACTGCTTTTGAAAAAAAAAAAGAAGGGGGGACTTGCGCTATCATCAAAAGTTATTACAAACCTACAGTCATCAATAATGACGTAGTCCTGAAACAAGAAATGTCCAACAAACACTGCAAAGATGCTCCATTTCATGTAATCTTTTCAGAGTAATGTACGTGGTTAGACCTACTAACACGATATAACTGTTTCAGATGGTCTGATTCCTAATGCCGGTGAGGCTTAGGAAAATTCAGGTACTTTAGGTAGTGTTTTTCTGGCACCAAATGTGTGTTTTTTTCTGACACTAAATACTTGTCATTTTTCCACACCAATTCTCCAACATCAACTGGGTGTCCAAGAATTCAGTTTTGACACCAACTCTGGAATTAATATAGGCCCCACAGGTTAAAGGCTCAGTCTCACAAGACTGCCCTCATTTCAGACGCCAGCTACAATGGGGTGCCCGGCTACCCACACTTCTGCCCGGCCTGAAGTTCCTGTGACCCACCTCAGGTTCAATAATTCCCTAGAACACTCAGAGAACTCAGGAAAGCACTTTCCTTACTATTACTGGTTTATTATAAAGGATGCAATTCAGGAACAGCCCCATGGAAGAAAGTCATAGGAAGGTATTGGTGGGGGAGGATGCCGCAGAGCTTCTGTGCCATCCAGGAGTGCACCATCTTCCCAGCATCTCCTTATATTCACCAACCGGGAAGTTGTCCGAGCCCCGATGTTTACAGCTTTTTATCAAGGTTTCACTACATAGGCATGCACGATTAAATTACTGGCGACTGGTGACTGAACTCAATTTCCAGCACCATTCTCCTCCCTGGAGATCAGGGCATAAGGCTGAAAGCTCCAACCCTCCAATCACACGCCTGGTCTTTCTGGTGACCAGCCTCAATCCTGAAAGTGTCTAGGGGCCCCGTCTCAAGTCATCTCATTAGTATAAAATCAGGTAGGGTGGAAAGGGGCTCATTATGAATAACAAGACACTCCTACCACTCAGGAAATTCCAAGGGTTTAGGAGCTCTGTGCCAGGAACTGGGGACAAAGACTAAATATATATATTTTTATTATACCATACCGTCTCACGGCTTAGTAGGAATGTGAATGCTGCCCATTTTCTGGAAGGACAATTTGGCAAAATCTATCAAAGTTAAAATTACACATCCCCCTTGACAGAGCAATTCCACTCGAAATTTCTTCTTCAGATATACATCTATACTATGAAATATCCTACAGTCTTAAAAACGAAGGATACAGATCTCCTCATACAGGAATATACACAAGATATTTTGAAAGAGATAAAAGCAAGCTATAGGCCAGAATGGTTCTAACAAGAAGGAAAATGACAGTTAACAACAACGATAGCTCAAGTGTACTGAGCAGTCACCACGTTTCCAGGGCTCTAAGTGTTTTATGTGGTTATCCCATTTAATCATGAAATAACCCCAGGAGGTAGACATAATCAAATAAGAAGGCTTCAGTTTGAAAACACAAACAAAATATCAGGAAAATAAACTTATCTTTAACAAAACAGTTTAAAATTATAAGTACGCATTCAAAGAATGTTCATGTATGTGGTTTGGGTTTCTTTTGTGGGGAGGGGAAGAGGGGAGGGGGACAGGGGGAGACTCAGGATTTTTCTACTGAAATAAAAGAATAACATAATATACTATGCCCTTGCTTTGTATTTAATTTTTGTAGCAACATCAAAAAATGGTCTTTTTTTTAATGGGGCTTTACTATTGTCTCTTAGTGCTTTGATATTCAAATCATTCTCCTTGAAGTGCCTATCAAGGAATCCGCCTTAAGAAATAAAGAACAGAAAACTGACAACTGGTGTAAGTGTGGCAGAAATGGCTTTGCAGTTTCTCCATCATCACTTTCACTGACTTCATGAACTTCTGCATCTATTCTAAGATTTACAACTTCACTTTGCAATCAATTTCTATCTTTGTAGGTAATTAACTATAAAGATAGATGACAAGAATCCCTACTGTTAATTTTGGGGGGGATGTTTGGTAGAACTAATGTTATAAGTAGTCTGTTCATTAGTAAATACTTTCCCATAATGGTAATTACTCAAAAGAGTCTCTGAATATACGCATATCCATGCCTGTGGATGCAGAGTAAGTTTCCACAAGGCCAAGAAATTGTTCACCGTGAGTTCCTTTATAAAGGAAGCCACTAGAGGAGGAAATGTGGGAGAGGTGAAATAAAGTGAGCAGGGAAGACTTAATTTTCACCTTACACTTCTCTGAATATTTTTTCCTCTCATGAGCATGTATTTTGGAATTTTAAAAAATTAATACTGATATATTTCATATTACATGACTTTCAGAAATCAGTATTAACATCCAGGATTAATAATCCTTTAGCTAAAAATGACCCACTCCTAAAGACACGCCTTTGATATTTGAAAGGGATTTTAGTTCTCATCATTATATACATAGTAAAGGTAGCTACTACCTTGAAAGAGATTTTTTTTTCCTTTTTCTTTCATCTTGGGAGGAAGACATTAGGGAGAAAAAAAAAACACCTTATGTAAAAAACATACCTGAACTTCTCCAATTCATTGTTTCGGGACTTTTGTTTTCCTTTATATTTTGGAGGCTGACCTGTGAATACAAAAGTATTTGTTCCCGAAATCTGTACATAAAAATCTATAAGCTTGAAAGTAAAACAATAAAAAATACGTAAACTGGAATGAGAAAGCACAGGAAGCAATGCTGTGCGCGAGTGTAACTATAAACAGGTAAGCGAGAAGAGAAGCTACTGCTGTTTTTCTATGTATGTGATAAAATTACTATGAATTATAATGATTATTATTATTTAGGTTTATAACAGATACAGACAGAAATAGGCTATCGTTACTGTTCTCAGGCAATTTACAATTAGATGGGGAAAAAAGCAGTCACTTCAGTAATAAAACAATAATCACCATTAAGAAGAAGATACTGTGTTGTTACTGACATATTAATTCCATAGAAACTGCTTTCAAAACTCAGAGAAGGGAGAAATCACTGAAGGTGGGGTGGATGGGAAAAGCAAAAAGCGGATGAAGCACTTGTGTTTAGTTTTAAGGAACAAGTAGGATTTGGATAGAATGGGCCAAACCCAAGAGTGAAGTTCATCTGAAGAACCACTAAGTAAACCTGTGTGATCCGGAGAGTCTGGTGAGGACAGAAGGTTGGGAAGGGGCTGCAAAGGCAGACTGGGTGAGCGTTACAGGCCCTGTGCTTCCAATTCTCCAGAGCTGTGGGCTCAGCCTTTATCCCACTGGCAGGAGCAGGGAGCCACTGGGTACTTTTGGGCAGAGGAGTGACATGTGCAAGGTTGTGAAGGAGAGAGCACAGCAACAGGGCTGGGGTGTATTTGCTGGAAGCTTTGGGGAGAGACAGGGCAGAGCTTTTGTTATTAAGGAGGGGATGAGAGCTTGAGCTGGTTTTGGTGGCCTCAGAATACAAAAAGGCCTCTAGACAAGTAGAAGAGCTCTAGTTTGATTTCTGTTGTGTGACTTAGGGCAAAACTACTTAACCCTAATCCTGAGACCTCAATTTCTTCACCTGAATGTAGATGCTGAAGCGTGGATGGTATTTAAGTTATTTATTTAAACATGCTGATAATAATGGCCTAAGAAATACCAACAAATTAACAGCCATTTTCCAAAAAAAGTTTTATCTTCAAAGATTTTTCATGTGCTATGAGAGTTGTATCACATAAGATAATCACCTGAGTTTCCCCCTCTTTATAATCCTGCTAATGTGCTAACCAAATGGAAATGCCCAGCAGTAAGTAGCTGGATATGTTGTACTAGAGTCTAAGAGAAGATAGAACAGTGGGAAGGAAAAACATTGAGAAGAAAACAAATGAACCAACAAATAAGAGAAAGGAAAAGAGAGTAACAGGCTCACTAACTAGAAGGTCAACAATCTCCCTACAACAACCCTCAGAGGAACACATGAAAGCTTGAGATAAGTAACTTGTGTGTAACAACCACCTTGAGTCTTCAAGAAAATCTGTGTTTTCTTAAACTCTGTTTTAAAAGGCAGGGAAGCATGTAATCCACTTTAGAATGATTTCCATCAAAATCTGGTAGTCTACAGAGACTGAGAAATAAATGAAGCATGAATATTTGCTTCTCTGGAACCCTTCATTTCCCAATGATGCTCAGTAAATGAGGTCCTGCTGTGCATCTGTGTATTTACTAGATGTATAAATAAACATATAGACAGAGCACATGCAATTTAAGATAAACCAGTGTTACTCTAAAGCATCCATACTCAACAGGGCAACATCACCTCCAACAGGGTGAAAATCAATTACTGGGATGAAAAAAAACTAACTTTTTATATATAAAGCACAGATGTACATAAACAGATAGTGTCTGTGGTATTAAAATTTCATGGGGGGAGGGCAATTAGGAAAAAAATGCCTAAAAAGGCTCTTTGCGGGGCAAGATAATGAAACAAAGGTTGACAGACACTGGCCTAGTGGAGAATAGGCAGCAGATCCAGAAGAGCTTCATCTTTCCCTTCCATTCCTTTTATGTGGATTTCCAAAATTAAATTTATTAAATAATACGAAAAGACTGACCACTGATTTCAAACAAATACTCTATGTTTTCCTAATGAGTAAGCATTATAAAGTAAAAGGAGAACAAGAGCAAATATAAGTGAGGCTTGTGCCAATTTTAGGGCATAGAAGTTTTGAGGCCCCACTACATTAACTCAGCAACAATTAACATAAGAAAAAAAACTCACCTGATGGTGGAAGAAATTCAGGATGACAGTCACAATCATCTACCTTCAAAGCCTCATCTACCACCTACCCATGAAAACGAAATTAGTGAGACTTTCAAAAAATACAGCCAGGAAGAATTCAATAGCTAAATAATAAAATAGGATAGAATTTATCAAGCACTAAAATACTGAGCTGCTTATTAAGCTTAAATGAATAAACAAATAAAACAATAACTAATGATAAGAGATTATGATATGACAAATTCTCAATGACAATTCTATTTCTGACACCTCGCGTGATGCCTGACAGGGCAGTTGTTCCATAACTGCCTGTATTGAATTAATACTATCACATCTTTCCTTATGCTCCTCTCCCTAACTGAATACAGTCTCTGAGATTTTCATTATTAACAACAAAAGCATTACACAGTGGGTTAGAAAAGTCCCCTTGAATGCCTACGACCCATCTAACTCCAAAACACCATTTTCCCCCTCAAGCCCTGGAGAGAAATATAAACGTGAACTTGGTGACACCTGCTGAGCTCTGAGAACACTACAGTTCAGAGGAAAACTCAGATTCAGATCATCTGGGACACACTGATCAAGAGCCAGGCTAGAGGCCTAGAGGTGCTCTGAAGAAGCACCAGAACAAGGTTCTGCTGAGCACAGCCATGAATGAAGGGATGGGGAGCACTGCTCTTAAGAGCAACAGAGGCTGCAGAAATACCTTGGGCAGAGATGGGGACGGGGTGCCTCTCACGTCCAGCACAACTTGGGTGAGTGGGCAGGCGCAGTGCCAGGCAGCCAAGTAGATCGCAAAAGGGAAAAAGGAGGAGTAGAAAAATCGAAAGCACTGTAAGGGGTGGGATGATTTGGCCACCAGACCTCACTGTCACTCATTCCCAAGTGACTGTCTGATTGGGAGACGTAAAAAGAAGGCATACAAAGACTACTGTCCAAGTGGCAAAGTGAAATTTAGAACAAACATTTTTAAAACACACAAATGTGACTTCAAAAGAAATTCTGTGATGTCGAAGCATTGTCTTAATGTGGTTGTAGGAGGTAGTTGGATTATTTATTGGAGAGAGAGAATCATTCTCTTGATATCAATAGGCAAAAAGGGGTTCATATCACCAAAATATTATTGTAAAAGCATGAGACTATCCATACTTGAAATAATTTTAATTTTAGTTTTTAACTGAGCTTACCTTTAGATTCTGATTACCACCGTTTGCCATTTCGTGGTTAGTTTTTCTGGAATCTTTTTCAGTCTCCACAAAGTTAAGTGAAGTACTAAATGCAGGTGCTGATAAACTAGGTATATGGGCCCTGAGGGAAGGTAAAGGAAATAATCATTTTATTTCTATTGATTAATACACATTTTTGAAAAGTTATCCTTCAAACAAACAGCTTTCAGCAATTACAGCCTTTTTAACGTGAAAGCAAGGGAATATCATTTTAAAAAGAATCTCCACCTCGGAGACTGGGCTCTATACATAAATATTACTTTAAATTTGGTATTAAAAACTCAAAATAAAGAACAGTTCAAGAAATGCATTGTTTTCTAGTATTAAAATAGGTTTTAAATTCCACAGCTTCAATATCTTAGGCATCTGAAGAATGTGGGAAAAGCTCAAGCTATTTTAATTGCCAAGTAAGCAAACTCAGACCCCTGGCTGCTATTTGTTTTCTTGTGAGCATACTCAAGTCTGCTGCCGATTTCTAACACAAACTGTCTTAGTCTTTGAAAAGCTACTGAGAGGCTGGAGGCAGAGGTTTCCAGGACAGAGGTGAAGGGTAAAAGGCACAGACTGTGCCCCTGCTCTCGCCTGCCAGGACCCTCATGGCCAAAACTGGTCCCAATCAAGCACGATAACATCCAATTTTTTCTCACAGGCTTACATTACTCATCTCCAACATATACATACACAAATAATTCAGTAAAACAGTCAGCAAACCAAATCTGACAATTCAAGAGGTCATCTGACCTTACACACCAACACTTTAAAAACCACCTCTTGTCCATCCATCCCCAACTTTATCGTGGTTGTTATTAGCAACTGAAGTGTCAAACACAAGTGAGTCTTAAACTCACTGGGCAAAGCCATTCCAAGTTACAGCTACTAAACGGACTGATATTAACTCACCTGCTTTCGTAAAAGGCTTTAAGTGGATTCCTGGTTGGTGTGCGACCTATAAAAATTAATCACACACATGCATAGTAATCAGTAGACTGGGAGCACACAATTTAAAAGATTTTCAAATTTCCTTTAAGCTGACAGTAAGAACATCAAATTTAGAGAACTGAAAAATAAACCTAAACACTTTTGCAATTCTAGATGATTTTAGTTTTAGGATGGTGTCAAAAAATGTTACACAACTCTTATTTGACATCTCATTACATCTGATCATTGACTACATACAGCAATATATATATCTCAATCAGAGATGGTACCTGTCTTCAAGGAGCTCACAATCTTATAATCATGTTATGTTGGATGACTACATCTGCTAATGAAATAGAACTGCTCAGCTCAGCTTCATAAGACACTTAATCACCAAAGAAGAAAAAACGAGAGAGACCCTACATATGCTGAAAGTGTAGAGTAAGGGGATTTCAGGCATTGGAGAAAGCAAAATGACTTAGGAGAGAAAACAAGTGCAAAATGAAAATCTAGAATTCCTAGCCTACACAGCCAATTTCTGATACATATACACACACACCTATGTGTATATATGTATATACATTCAGCATGCTATGGAATTAGACACAAACTTGGTGTAAAAACATCAAACAACCCTATTGAAGGGCCTTTTCTTTAGGAAATAACTATAATAATGGAGGGAAAGTTCTTAATTTTGTTTCAGAAAGGCTTTAATTTATTCAAAATTTCAAGAAGGCATATTTTCCTACAGAGGAATAAATAATAACAATTTGTTGCCATCTATTTCAAACAAAAAATACAAATCACTTATAATTACCTAATGGAATATAACACTAATGTAATTCTACACAGATAGAAATGGAAAACTTAAGGGACCTGACCAACATAACAAAATTAGTACAAAACACCTGAAAACTGATTTATGGTCCTCCATTAATTCAAGAAACCCACCTTCAAAGTTTTAAAGGGAATTCGACTGTAACCAAAAGAATCTTAGGTGAAATACCTTGCAGGTCTTCTATTTGTTTTTGTAACTTTACATGCTGCTGAATTAGATCCTGGATTCCCTCAGGGTCATTTTTACAGAGTTTTTGAGCTTTTAGGTTTGCTTGCAGGGCCCAGTCATACTCCCCCAGCATAGAAAGAGCAGCACAATAACGATAATGACCCTGTTCCAAAAAGATAAATTTAATTTTTTCTCAAAGATATGCTTAAGTTGAAGAAAGTAGATAAGGAAAAAATATTTTGCTTTAAAACTGATTAGTCACTTAAAATGTTAGATTAGGACCCTATCAATGAAAAATAAATAAAAATGTTAATACCTCTCAGGAAATAAAATTTACCTAAGTGAGCTAAGTGAAAAGTTACAAATAGTATTCTTATAATTTTTAACTGACTAGAGATCAGCATTTTTGCATAAGAGATTTTTGTACCCCCCCAAAGAATTCAACCTTTATTATATTTTATTAGTAAAGAATGAAACATATTATTTTATGCCAAATAAAGTATAAAAATCATTCATTATAAAGAAGTACTTTTTTTCAAAATACTTTAAGGCAGTAATAGTCTCTACATTATTAAATTCCCTATACTTTGTAAATGAAAAGAACGTTAGAGCTGGAAGGAACCAGCAGCCTGTGCAGCAGGTTTCCAACCCTCTGCAGGGCACGGGCACAGTGAGGGTGCGTCTAGGCTAGGTCTTCCTTCCAGCTCTCTTAATCGGCTCTTAATTATGTCACCTTTAAGTGTAGTTCTTTGCTTTAAGAAAAGGTTTGAAAACCACTGATTTACCCTTAATTCCGATGATCAGGTTTTATTTGTTTTCTGCTGTTTTTTGCTACAGAACCACAGTCCTAGTTGCTCCACTTATGCATTTGGAGAAATCTTCCACAGCAAGCATGAACACTTTAATTTAGAAAGCTAGTATTACCAAGCCTGGGGCTAACTCAACCAACCCCTCTTCTAGCTATTCACAAACGGAACTCTCATTTTAGTCACAGTATCTCCACTTGAGAAGTGATTTACAAGTAAAAGAGGCTAGAAACTGGCTCCATGTCATACTTATTTAGAGGCAAACCAAAGAACCCTGATCTTCTGGCTCCAGGTCTTGAGCTCTTTCCTCTTTACTGCATATTTTACAAAGAACATTCTGATTCTGAGAAAATATGAAATCAGAAATAAGTGACCCTTTTAAGATGAGCTTTCCACTAAAAGAAGCCAAAAACAACCACAAGGACTTTTGTTTATGCAGGGTCAGTGCATATACAATCTTGCTCTGATGCACCAACCCAACCTCAGTTCTAGAGAATTTTTTTAGCCAGACAATTTAGGCTCAGATCAAAGATCCCAGCTCAGATTGCATTTGGTTAAACTCTGCTTTTCCTCTAAGGTATAAGAAGATAAAGCAATCTACAAGACCAAAATCCTATCCTCTAGGCATATGTCAACTTCAAAGTTTAGATAACTATGTTTAAAAAATCAGCATAGGAAATCAGGATAGATTATAAACCATACCTTCTAAATTTGTAGAAAACACTCTTTCTCTCTCTTTTCCCCCACCTTTCTCATCTTTTACTGGGTCATTTTCCCTAAATTCTATAAAACCCAGTAATAATATCTATCCGTTGAGAAAGGAGTTTATTCAGTTCTCTTAGCTGAAGTTGTCTGAAAGAAGTTTAAATTAAAGGTACCTCAGAGAGTTTTTTGAACCCAACTACAATAGGAAGTTTTGCTCTTCTTTGACACCACCTCCTTCTGTATCATACACATGGAAATTCCCTGTCGTTCATCTGCCTAGCATCAGCTCCTTTTGGGTGCCACCATGTACTCCACAAAGTAATGGCAGGACTGTCAATTCTGGTGCCCCATCTCAACAATGGATGGTAGGATACAAGCATAGCTGTGACTCAGGAGACCGGCCAATTGAAATGCACCATCTCCCAGGTCACAGTGATTAACCCCAGGTGGGCAGATGGTTCAGTCAGTATCAGTCTGAGGCATCCCTCAGGTATACTATATAGATACTAAAAGAGGTTCTCTTTCCACTAGAATTAACAGTGATTAAGGATATCGGTTTGGGGCTCCCACTACATGGTAAAAGTCTTTTTCAAAATGAAGTCAAGAGAGCCCTAATTACCTAATTACCACTTCTGGTCAAGACGGAATAATAGGGATTGAATTTATCTCTTGCCTACAACAAACAAAAGAGGACAAAGTATATGAAACAAAGGTTGCAAGACACTGGATATCCAGCAACAAAAGAGAGAGATGTCTGAGAAATGAGAAAAACACAAATTAAGCCCTACGATGGCTCCCGCTTACTGAATGGAGCACCTAAGCCATGGCACAGGGATAAGGAACCCAGACAGAGACCACAGCCTCAGTTAAGAAGACAGAGCTATGACTCTAGGAAAGCCAAGGCAGCTCAAGTTTGCAGGGCTGCACGGAGAGGAGAGAACTGCACAGAGAACTCCAGAGACCTTCGGACAGTCCCTCTGAGTCTTTAGCTGAGTACTCATCAGTGCATGCATGTGGGGAACTACCCAAGCCAGGGAAAGAACCACCTGAAAGGCTACAAGGGAACATCAGTCAGCACTCCCACAGGGCCAGGAACAATGCCTGTTCCCAAGAACCAGAGGGGGAACCCATCATAATTCATGGAGATCAAGGAGAGTACTCAGAAGAGTTTTGCTTCAGTTGTGGAGAAAAAATTAGCCCTAGACCAAATACCACTATGGTCCCACCTAACAAAGTTGAAATAGGACTCCAAAGAATTAAACTGCTCCCAAGTAACTGTACTGTACCCCAAACAAAGCTCAAAAATATTTACAGAAATACAAAAATATCAGTACCAAATAAGTTAAAATTCACAACGTCTGGCATCCAATCAAAAATTACTAGGTATGCAAAGGAAGAAAATATCTATAATGAATAGAAAAACTGATCAATTGAAAACAACTCAGAAATAACACAGAAGACAGAAACAGTAGACAAGGACATTAAAACAGTTATTATAAATATATTCCACATGTTCAAGAAGCTAAAATAAAGAATGCATACATTAAGTAAAGACATGAAATATATAAGACATACTCAAACTGAAATTCTAGAGATGAGAGCTATAGCATTTAAGATGAAAAACACACTGGACGGAAATAAAGGCAGATTAGACATTGCAGAAGAAAAGATCAGTGAACTTGAGGACATTAAAAGAGAACCCAGGTAAAATGAAACACAGAGAAAAGAGAGAAAAAAGACTGAAAATGAAGCTAACAGGGAAGCATAGCTGAAAAGCAGGAAGAAAAATGTGTAAAGATCTGGATCCAACCAAGCCTGAAGCCAACCCCTAGACTTTTCAACTACATGAGCCAATAAATTCCCTTTCCTACTTAAGCCTAACTGGAGATAGGTTTTAGCACTCACAAACAAGATTCCTAACATATCCTTCAAAATTAAAAGGTTCTTAAGGACATCTGTAAGGCTACTGGTTTATATCCCGTATAACAACATCATAGGGCAACGCACACAGAAATGTCAACGAATATCTGTTGACTATACCATAGAAATTCTCACTCTTTAGGATACAATGACTCACTCTCTCTTAAGCCTGAAAGCATGTACCAGTCTTCTGTATCCACAAAGAAGGAAGAAAAACTGGCGCACCCTCACACAGAAATCTACAGAGTACCTTCCTATACAGGCTTCTATCCTACAGGCATGACCCAACAGACTCAGGCTCATAATTAATTCTAAAGTAAAAAGATTCCTCTAAAATTAAAGAATGGACCTTACACAGTCTACTTTTGTTCTTGAAGTTTAAACTATCCTTCAATGAGCATTTCTTTCTGGTAAAATAAAATGAAAAATGACCTGGATATATAGTTACCAATTTTTTTAAATATTCACTAGAAGTTGTATTTTTCCACACAAATATTTCTGGAATCATCACAAAACATCCCATCTTAAAAAAATGAGTAAACCCACATAAATATAATTAACTGATCTTTGACAAAGGAGCAAAGGCAATACCATGGAGCAAAGACAGTCTTTTCAATAAATGGTGCTGGGACAACTGGACATCCACATGTAAAAAAATGAATCTAGACACAGACCTTACACCCTTCACAAAAATTAACTCAAAATGGATCACAGACTTAAATGTAAGACACAAAACTATAAAACTCCTAAAAGATAACAGAGTGGAAAACCTAGATGACCTTGGGTATGGCGATGACTTTTTAGATCTGACACCCAAAGGCATGATACATGAAAAAAATAATTGATAAGCTGGACTTGATTAAAATTTAAAACTTCTGCTGTGAAAGCCAATGTCAAGAAAATGATAAGACAAGCTACAGTGCAGGACAAAATATTCCCAAAAGACACACCTGATAAAGGATTGTTATCCAAAATATACAAAGACCTTAAAACTCAACAATAAGAAAACAATCAATTAAAAAATGAGCCAAAGACTTTAACAGACACCTCATCAAAGAAGATATACAGATGGCAAATAAACAAATAAAAAGATGCTCCACATCATATGTCATTAGGGAAATGCAAATTAAAACAAAAATGAGATACCACTACACATCTATTAGTATGGCCAAAATTCAGGACAGTGACACCACCAAATGCTGGGAAGTATGGGGAGCAACAGGAATTCTCATTCACTGTTGGTAGGAATGCAAAATGGTACAGTCACTTTGCAAGACAGTTTGGCGTTTTCTTTAAAAAACTAAATACTTTTACCAGACGATCCAGTAACTGTACTCCTTGGTACTGACCCAAAGGAGATGAAAACTTATGTCCACACAAAAACCTGCACACAGATGTTTATAGCAGCTTTGTTCATAACTGCCAAAGCTTGGAAGCAACCAAGATGTCCTTCCAGTGAATGAATAACTAAGCCGTGGTATATCTAGACAATGTAATATTACTCAGCACTAAAAAGACAGAGCTACCAAGCCATGAAAAGAGATGGAAGAAACTTAAATGCACATTATTAAATGAAAAAAGCCAAAGTGAGAAGGCTACATGCTGTATGATTCCAACTATACGACATTCAGGAAAAGGCAAAACTATGGAAACAGTGAAAAGATCATTGGTTGCCAAGGTTTTGGGGAAAAGGACGGAAAAGCAGATCAGAGGATTTTTAGGACAGTGAAAACATTCTATATAAACCATAATGGTGGATACACGTCAGTATACATTTGTCCAAAACCACAGAATGTACAATACCTGGGGAGTGAACCCTAAGATAAACTATGGACTTTGGGTGATTATAACGTGTGCACATTAGTTGCATCAATTTTCACAAATGTCCCACTCTGTTGGGGGATGCTGATAACAGGGAAGGTTACGCATCTGTGGGGACACAGGGTTTATGGGAAATATCTTTACCTTCCTCTTAATTTTGCTGTGAATCTAAAAAAGTCTTTAAAAATTAGTGAATATTTTATGTTTGATCAATTAAGTCAGGAATAAAGATTGTAAATAAAGTCCTCCAAGTCAGACAGTTTCAGTACTCTCTTTCTCAGTTGAAAATAGAGTGAAATAGCAAAAGTTATCTCTGGAAAACCAGTATCATAGGCTGGGATTCAGTTTTAAGAATTTTATCATCCATTCATTCTGTAAATATTTATAGAGCCAAAGGCCAGGTTCAGTGATCAGCAAAGATTCTGTTTCAAGCATAATGATTCAGTGAAAACAGCAGCAAACTGATCATCCTCAAATAAGAAGCACATCCAATGCTGGAGTCTCAACCCAGTTTTGTCTTTTACTTGCAATGACACCTTGCAAAACTCACTTTACCTTTTTGTGACTCAATTTCTTCATCTATAAAATGAGGCATTTAAAAAGTGACTCCAAAATTTGGATGCAGAGGTCCACTTGGGGAGTTTTACAATCCCCAGACTCTGACACACTCCTAGGCCACCTGAATCACTGTTTTGGGGCTCTAAAGTCCTATGATTCTACTCACTCTAGTTTATAAACGAATTATGTAAAGCCAGGAATGAAGTCGGAAACATATGTCTGTCTGTGTCTTATTTGAAATTCTACTTAAAAAAATTTCAGACATTTTTATGATTTAGGAAAACAGATTAATATAACAAAGACCCAGAATTAACTGTTAACAGTCCGTGAGATTTGCTTGAGATTCCTTTATAATGAAAGAAATAAAACTATGCAGATATGCCTGAAATCTCCTTCGTACCCTCTCTGATTTTTCCCTCTTCTCTCACTGCCCAGAAGGAAATACTATCAAGATTTCAGAGGTATTTTTCTAGCCTATATTATGCTTTTATTGCTTCTTTCATTCAACACTGTTTTTTGAATCTATAAATGTTGATAAACCAGTTAACTCATTTCAATTGCAATCTAGTATTCAACTCATTTACTCCCTAAGTCAACCAAGATTTACTGATGAGTGCCTGCTTTGGGCCAGACAGCTTGTCAGGCAGTCCAGATTCAAGCGTGAACTAAACTAACAAAAATACCTTTCCTCATGGAGCTCACACTGTCCTGGAGGACTCACCTTAAAAAGAACTTGAATAATACATAGAGTATGTTCAGTAGTGATAAATGCTCAGAGGGGAAAAAGTAAAGCAGGAAGATGACAGAAAATGTCTAGGAAAGGGAAGGTCTGGCATTTTAGTAACGTGTCCAGGGAAGGTTTCATGGAGAAGAGGACGTTCAGCAAACAATGAAAGGAAATACAGGAGCTAGCTCATGCTCTGGGGAAAGGCATTCTAATTCCAGGCAGAGGGAAGAGCAAGTACAAACTGAGAGTGGGCCTGGCACGTTTAAGGAAAAGTGAGGAGGCCAACACAGAGTGAACAAGGCACAGAGCAGGAGTGAGGTCGGAGAAATAACAGGTGTTAAAGATAGGGAACAGATCAGATAGATCATAGTAACAATTCTGATCAAGTGAAAATACTACCACCCACTGCTTTATTAATGGATATCTAGGTATTTGCAGTTCTGTGCCATTAAAATGCTGCAGTGTCCAATCTTGTACATCTCACCATGTGCAGGTATGCAAGAAAGTTTGTGAGGTACACACACACAGAATCAAGTAATTAGGGCGTATGCACATCATAGTGCTCTCCAAGTTGGTTGTAACCAATTCTCCCCCCCCCAGTTTACTGAGGGTTCCCGTCAGCACACACGCTCACCCATACTCAGGACTACTGGTCTCTTCCATTTCTGCCAGTGTGAAGGACCCAAACAACATCACGCTGTTTTAGGTACTCATGGACATGTGGATCTGCTTGGAGGCTCTCTATTCTGCTCTCTTGGTTTTGTTGTTCTATCTCTGGACAATTTTAATTACTAGGAAATAGAACATAGTTTATTTCTATTGCCCATTCAGGATTCCTCTTCTGTGAAATGCACCTTTATTTTATTGGCCCATTTTCTACTGGGTTTCTTACTTATTTCAGTTTTTCACATATTCTGGATACAAATCCCATCAGTTAGATATGCTACATATATGACAAATTATCTCCTCCCAGACTATAATTTCATTCATGTATCTCTTGACATACACAAGTTTTTACAGTCAAATTTATCAGCGTTTTTCTCTCCAGTGATTTGTGCATTATGTGTTAAGTAAAGATAGTCTCCTATAGTTTCTTCTGAGCTTTAAGGTTCGTTTTTCAGAATTAGGTCTTTAATCCATCCAGAATGTGGTGCTGGCATCTCACTCACTAAGCTACCCTCAAGATTCTCAAGATCCCTGTGGGCTACTCATCCTCCTCAGACACACATGGCCTCCCACTTCTGAGCTAAGTCTTCTTTCTCGTTATGGAACTGAAGATGCCCCTGTCACATTCTTGAGCTCTGCATTATTTTACCCAGCATTTTTACATACAGATTTATACCCTGTAAACAGATTTTTCACAAAGTTGCATGGCATTATTTGCCCAATGTAAAATATAAAAGAAACCTACCTTTGTCCAATTGTTCTTCAAAATAATGGCTCTCTTTCCATCACCAAGTGCATTTCTAAAAAAAAAAAAAGCAAGAAATAAAAAATTCAAACATTTTCATTTTTTTAATAAAGGCACTATACACTGTGCATATACTGGCACTTTTTGAATTTTCCATATATAACCTAGTTAAAAAATAATTTTTTAATTTTTAAAAATCCATATAACATATGTCCATTATAGGAAATTTGGAAAATACAGAAAAGTAAAACAAAGGAAAAAAGTCACCCAGAGTCACAATCACAACTACCCAGGAATAACTAGTTTTAATATTTGTAGAGTATTCCTTTCAAATACCTTCTCTACATCTTATTTATGTCTAACTCCTTGTTGTTATCTGTATAGTTTTTTTGCACTATTTTTACATGTCAGCAAGACATGATCTGATCTCCAAAAATGAAACTCCCAGATCTTTCACACACACACTAGCAAAGCTACAGTGGACAGAGCACGAAAGTCGGGACAGGAGATGGGGTTGGGAGTGTTAAGTTCACTCGATCACTACTTCTCCTTGGGGCTGTCAGGAAGTTATTAACTTCCTTGGGCCCACTTTCTCATCTGTAAAACGAGGATAATAATGCTGTTCTTCCTGTTTAGAGGTAGATACTAAGTCAAGTACTATGTTAAAGCACAGTACTTTGTAAACTGTAAGTACTAACAGATCCAACACTTAGTGTCTCAGGTTCCTGGCTTCCTTATCTTCAACGACGTTCTCCTCTACCCCAGCTCAGCCACACACACTGCCACCCACCCAGGGAACTGATCGCCACTCAAAAATGTTCAAACTCCAGGCATCCCACTCTCCCCCATAACATAGCTCCTTCCTTACTTGTTCACCTATTCCTACCATCTCCTCAGGGTGCCCAACTCACTGACTTATCCACTTTCTTTTCTTTTTACTTCCTTATTTACCTACGTTAAGATTCGCTAGTTCATCATTTCACATTCACATGAATACTAATTCTTTATACAAACAATTTACCATCTGAACCATTTCAAATGTATGGTTCAGTGGCATTAAATACGTTCACATTGGTGTGTAACATCCTATCAACTTTTAATAAGTTCAGCTCTCTCCTCTTCAAAAAACAAATAAAAATGTATCTTAAACCCTCAGCACTGCTGGCAGCCTATTCAACAGCTATCCCCTCCTCTACCTGGTTATTAGACTTTTGTTGAGAGGGTCTATTTCACTACAACAAGATTTAGAGATAACTCCTAATTAGTTTAAGTCAATTATGGCAATCCCACTCTCCTTTCCATTGATTGGTTTAGGGGTAGTCACACGACCCAGTGCTGGCCAATGGGATCTGAGGGGACTCATCACTCTTAAAAAAAGATCACAAGGAAGAACAAAACCAGGTAACTTATACCACTAGATAGCAATACCTACTAAAAGGCTATATATATATTTTTAAAAAGGTATCTGAAGATAAATGACCTGACCAACAGAATAGGACCTTACGTATCAGGAAATCAGAAAGAGATCCTTACATACAGTCACCTGATCTCTAAGAGAAAGGTGACACTGCACTGCATGGAGAAAATGTACTCTTAAGAAATGGTGTTGGGAGCCAGCCCTGAAGGCCTAACAGTTAAAGTTTGGCACGCTCCGCTTCAGTGGCCCAGGTTTGGTTCCCGGGTCAGAACCACACCACTGATCTGTCAGTAGCCATACTGTGGCAATGGTTCACAGAGAAGAACTAGAAGGATTTACAACTAGAATATACAACTACGTACTGGGGCTCTGCCTGGGGGAAAGGGAGGGTGCGGGAAGTAAAAAGGAGGAAGACTGGCAACAGATGTTAGCTTAGGACAAACCTGGTGCTGGGTCAACTAGACATTCATATGAATCTTGAACCCTACCCCGCACTCAATACAAAACCAACTCGAGATGGACTATAGATCTGAATATCAGAGTTAAACAATCAAGCTTTCAGAAGAAACACAGAACATTTTCGTGACCTTAGAGCAGGCAGATTATAAACAGAACACAAAAAGTGCTTACCATAAAGGAAAAAGTGATAAACTGTACCATATTAAAAACAGTAATTTCTGTTCGTGAAAAGAAAACATCAAGAGTGAAAAGGCAAGCCAAGAGTGTGAGATGTTTGTAATACATATATTTGACCAATAACTTATAGCCAGGATTTTTTAAAAAAACCTCCTACTAATGAATAAGACATTCAACTAAAAAAAAAAAAATTAAAAGATTCAAACAGGCACTTCACAAAACAGAATATCAAAGTGGTCAATAAGCATATGAAAAGATGCTCAAATTAAATATCCTTAATCAACTTAAGGAAATGTAAATTAAAATCACAGCACTATATCACTACACACCCACCAGAATGTATAAATGAAATAATACAAATTAACTGTGAGGACATGGAATTGAAACTCTCATATGCTGCTGGTAGGAGTGTAAAACGACACAACCATGTTGGAAATTATGTACTAAAGCTGAATATAAAGCATGCCCTCTGTCCCGGTAACTCCACTCCTTGATTATATACTCAACAGAAATGAATACACATGTTCACAGTGAAACTATCTGTAAAACCAAATACTAGAAACTACCCAAATGCCCATCAACAATAGAATGGATAAAATGTGCTATATTCATGCAATGGATGAACACTTTACAACTTCATGCAAACAATATGGATCTCAAAAAAAAAGCTGAAAGCCAAACATAAAAGAACACATACCGTATGATTCTGCTTATATTGCACAAAAACAGGGAAAATTAACCTATGGTGTTACAAGTCAGGATAGTAGTTACCCTGGGGGAGAAGGTGGGTAGTGACTGGAAGGAGGAATAATGGGGACTTCCGAGGTTATTGCAGTTGTGCTCTGGGTGCTGGTTATAATTGTTCGGATTCTGAACATTCAACCTATACGCTTATGAACTGTACACTTTTCAGTATGTGTATTAAGATTTTTTTTTAAGATTACAAGAAAAAGTCATCCTTCTGCTGGAGACTGTAATACCTGATTTGATGTCTGAATTACAGCAGCCATCCTGCCATCCTAAGGGGACAGCCTGAGGCCCAAGTCACACAGTGGGGCCTGAAAAAACCTAGGTCTTTGATGACACTGTTGAGCCACTAAATTCACAACCCTAAAGTCAACTTCTTATGAAACTCTTGAAGGAGGTAAGTTTTCTTCATCATTTAAACCAGTTGAATCAGACTGGTTTTCTGTTATTTGCAGCCAAAAACATCCTAATACAATGGCACACCTCTTCTGCTCCTCACTGCCTCTCCCCAAATACCTTTTACCGCTGTCTATGCTGGGGGTCTCCATTTCCTCACTCTCATTTCTCAACCCACTCCAATCCAGCGTCTGTTCCAAGCTTCCCACTAACAGCTCTCCCCAGGTTAACTAAAAGATGTCCATATTGCTAAATCCAAATCCCATCTGGCTTCTCAGCAGCAACAGGCACTGCCGGCCACTCTTTCTCTTACTTCCATGATACCACACATACAGATTTTCTCCTACCTCTCTGGCCACCTCTTAACAGTCTCCCATGCAGGTTCATCCTTCTCTAATTGGCCACTATCTGTGTCCTTCAAGGCTCAGTTCTAGCTCCTCTTCTAATCTCAGCTCACTCTCTCTAGACTAGATCTCAACCTTGGTTGCACATTAGTAGGATCTGGAGGGCTTTTAAAAACCCAATGCCCAATTAATTAAATCAGAATCTCTGGGTTGCAGGTATTTCTTTAAAGCTCAAGTGATTCTCTCTAGGCAATCTTACCCACATCTACAACTTCAAATCATCTAGGTTAACTATTCCAAATATGTGTCTCCTGCCCAAACCTTTCCTTTACATCCCAGACCCAGTAACCCACTGCCTACATGACATTCCAATTGAGATCCTTCAAGGGCACTTCAACTCAGTACGTCCAAGAGTGAAGTCAAATTCTACTTCCTACAAATCTCTCTCTTCCAGTGATCCCAGTGTCAGAGACTGGGCCTGTAATCCATGAAGCTGCTGAAGGCAGAAACCTCCAAACACCATCTTCTCCCTTGCTTCTCAGCACCAAACCATCAGCAAATTCTGTCAATTTTACCTCTAAAATATCTCGAATCCTTCCACTTCTCCATTTCCACTGCCACTACTCTGCTCCAAGCCTGTATCATCTGGCCTAGAGTACTGCCACAGCCTGCCAACCCCACTCATGCTGCCTCCCTTGCAAACCTGTTCTCACTGCAACTAGACTGCTCTTTTTAAGGTACTAATCATGCTGCCCCCTCAGTTCAAAATCCTTTACTCTCTTCTCCACGCTCTCAAAGGCCAACAGCCCTAACGTAGCCTATAAGACCCTCCTTGTTCTAGCCCCTGACTACTTCTCTCCTTCCTTCTCTGTATTGAGGCCACATGGCACACTATTAATTCCATGAATGCAACATGCTCCTTCCCACCACAGACCTTCACACTGCTGGCCTACTATCTAGAATACAGGCGCTATATCTTGTTTTTGCTCATTCCTGACATATCCATAAACAGAACCCCAATAATATTTGTTGAATCAATGTTGAATGTTACATTATTATAATTAATGATATAATATACAATTCTACAATATAACCATAGTATTACATTACTATTATAATCACTGTAAGTATCACAATATTTATTAATATATGTATATAATATTATCACATTGCCACGTTTACTAGCATATGACCACATTGTACTACTAAAGCAAAGTGGGCACAGTAAATTTCATGGTGTTACGGCCTACCCAAACCACTGCAGCCCAGGGTCTAAATACTCTAGAGAGCAGGTACGACATTAACGGCAGCAATACCCTGCACCATACATCTATGAAAACGGGAAAACTGAAGACATACAAATGGATATTTACTCTTGAAAACTGTGCGACATAATGGCAAGAAGGCTGAATAGAGGGTAAGAAATAAGAGTTCACATAGCAAAATTTTTATTTCTCCAGCCCCCCCCATCTATTTCCTCATACACAATATGCTACATTTTGCCCTAAAATGTGTTAGGCTAGACCACTTATGTCCGCCTCCTCTAGCCTCCATGTAGGTTTGCTAGATTAATCACTCCTGAGCTCTCTCCTCTCGCCACCCCTAACTTTTCCCAGGGAGATAAATAATAACTTATCTGATGGTGGGGGAGGGGCCTCAATCGCATGTGGCTCAGCCTCTTCCTTTTCTTACTGGTTCAGATCTCAAACACCAACAGTAACTCCAGATTCCCTTTTCCTCCAAGCTTGAAGTTCACAAGGGCCCTTACTGCCCAGTTGTCTGTGACCATGGATAAACTAATACCAAGTCCCCTGGCTATCAGACTTAAGGCCCTGTTCTCCAACAACTGTATCCGTAATAGAGGCAAGGTTGGGTCACCATTTGCCTGTCTTCTGCTTCCATCTCTTAACTGATTCTGGACTTGGGAGGGGAAGAAGATGCTATTTAGACTCTTGCAACCACAACAAATTATGTATGTAAGAACTTTGCAAGTGATAAAAGGGTTATCACTTTTTTCCCACCTATTGTAAATCAACATTTTCAGGGCCTGAGCAGACTAACAAAGAAATAGGAATACTACTCCCAAGTTTCCAGATTTTACAATGAAGCAACAAAAGCAGGATTCAGATGTAACAAATATGCAGTGACTAAAAACCATCAACTGAATACCCACATACATTTTAAATCAAAAGTTAGTGTCTGGAATTAAAATTATACATGCTCTTTCATCCAAGTAAAAGAAATTTATTAAGAATTTATCCTACAGATATACTTGCACCTGACAGTAGAACATAAGTAAAATGATAATCATCACAGAGCTGTATATAATTTTTTAAACTGGAAACAATCTATATTCTAATACAAACTAACTAAAGGACAAATAACTCATCGAATAAAAGACTACTCAGCCATGAATAAGAACAAGGGTAGATCTCTATATACGCTGATATGCAACAAGCTCCAAGATTTAGATATTAAAAAAGACGTACAACAGTGTGTACAGTATGCTCCTATCAGTGTTAAGAAAAAATAAGATATATACATTGAACCAAACGAATGTGCCTATATTCTGACTTACAAAAAAAGGCAACTCCGTTTGGTTCAACATAAATGCTTGTATCAGCGTAAATTATAGAAATACTTTAGGATCTAAGAAGACAAATTAAGGCAGGGGTCTGAGCCAGGCAAAAGTTTTGAGTTTATCCTTTTGTACTCTTAACTTTTCATGATGTGCATTTGTTACTGCTTTTTAAAAAGGAAGATAGGTGCACCCTAAAGAAGATTGAAAAAAATAAATATGTTCTTCAGAAGCAAATTCAGCAGGTTGTAAGTAAAAATACAGAAATCACACAAGTAAGAGACTAGAATGAGGAATTACTCACCAAATCAACATACTTGCACTAAAGCTACACACACACACTAAGATTTTTAAAACCCTCACAGAAACATAAAACTGACTTGATTTATACCTCTGGCCTTGGAGAAATTCAGAAAAAAAAAGAAGTCATTTAAAGTCTATCTGTCTGCTATTAATCACAAGTTGAAATCTAATAGAAGGAATATCATATGATGGGTAAAGTTACACATGAAAAGGTCAAAGCAAATATCAAGTTAAAAAATTCCATAATTTTCCAAAGTAAATTGAAAAAAACATCCAAGGGTAAGCTTTCACTTTCTCCAATTACATTTCCCTTCATACAATTTATCACATCCCACCAAACAACTCAAATTTCCACATGTGAGTCCCACATGAATGAATTAAACAGTAAGTAGCAAAGCCTAATCATATACTTTGCACAACCTTGTAACTACAGAAGCTAGAGATATGCCTCATTGCTTTTTGCAGATTCTCCTCTAAACTTAAAAATTTCTAATTATTTCAATTAAAACTATCACTCAAATGCCCTATTACTACCAAATTGTTTTTGAAAGCTGAACTTCTAGAAGACCGGAATAAAAAGGACAGATCTCATCCAAACCAGTCATTCTGGGAAACACTGCACACATCCTTCAGCCTGAAGGATTCAGCAGGGAGAAGCTGTGGCAGGAGGCAGAATATTCCACCCACCCCTCCCTCACTCCAACTCCATTCCGCATACTTCCCACGTGACATCCGCAGACCTCGAGGTGCACATCTCTGACGAACGACAGGGTTCCGATTGGCTCTTGGCCTCACCTATATCCACCCAAAAGTGGTCTGATTTACAAACTGTGTGACTATCTGGCACTAAAACCACCACCACCACCACCACCTTGACCATTTCTGAATGAAGCATTTTCCCCACACATACCTCACCTCAGGCTCCCCACCTTGGTCCTAAAATATTTATATTTCTCTCCTTTCAAGATTATTTTTCACCTATTTTATCCTTGATGTTAGTGATCATTGTTTTCCTTTTTTCATCTTATCATATGCATCTTTAATTACAGTGTTACTTTTTATCAGATATTTCAAGTATACATAAAAGTACAGAGAAAAACATTAACATAATCAACACCCATGTAACCAGCTTAGCAAGATCTTAACATTTTGCCATATTTACTTCAGATCTTTTTGCAGAAGTCTGTTACAGTTGACATCCACTGCGTACTGTCTTTCCCATCCTTCCCTCCCCAGAGACAGTCACTCCCCTGGCGTTTAACATACCCATGCATTTTTTAAACATTTTTAATACATACTATGTATTAATTATGGATATGCATATCATTTTGCATATTTTTAAACATTATATAAATGGCATCATACTGTACAAATCATTCTGCAACTTGCTTTTTCACTCAACAACGCATTCATTTTAACTGCTGTATAGAATTCCATTGTATGAATATACCATAATTTATCCATTCCCCTACTGATGGACATTTAGGTTGTTTCCATTTCTTTACTCTTACAAACAATGCTGTAATGAAGGCTTGTACACATCTTCTTGGGTACACACTTGAGTTGGGAGAGTATGAGCCTAGAGGTGGGCTGCTGAGTATGCACATCTTCACCTTGCCAAATTGCTCTCCAAAGTGATTGCACCAATTTACACTTCCTCCAGCTGAGTATGAAAGTTTCCTGTGTTCCACATCCTCTCAAACATTTGGTACTGTGAGGTTTTTTTTAACTTTTGCCAATCTGATGGATATAAAAGAGAGACTCATAGTTTTGAATTGGCATGTTCTGTAAGGATAACCATGTTTACTGGCTATTTGGAGCATTTATTTAATTTTTTTTCAACTTTCAAATTGCCCTTTGATTCTATCTTCACCTTCCCATGGTGATCAATAGTAGAGACTCTGCATCCAGGCTGCCTGGGTTCAAATTCTGGCTCCATCACACCCACCTAGTGTCTGAGGACACTTGGCTTGACCTCCTCATGCCTGTTTCCTCATCCATAGAGACAGCAGCACCTACCTCACAAGGTTTTGAGGGTTTTATGACTTAATATACATAAAGTGCTCAGAACAGCGCCAGGGAGGTTAGATGCTTTTCCCCCATCTGCCCCGGCAGCTGCTCAGCCAGATTCCCATGACAGATCTACCAACCCTCAGATGTGAGAGTTTCAAGATTTCTCAACATTGGTAACTCAGCTAAAAGGCACAGGTCCTCCTGTGCCAACCGCATGTCTGAATCACTGGCAATGTGTTCTTTCTGAAGTCACATCATCTACTCACTTGATCAGGAGTTATATGTACCATGGACTCAGAAAACATACTCCTACATTACTGAGCAAGTCATACAAACTACGTCTGAGGACGGAAACACCAGCCAAAATCAGTGTGGTACAATGCTTCTGACATTAAATAGGCATTCAATATATATTGGCGATTGCCCAAGAAGGAATGCTGCTGACCTGCCTCTAGTGAAAACTTCGATGGTGTTGAACCACAAGCTAGACCATCAGGAACGAGGTACAAGGATGGATGTACAACCCTGCTCTTGACCTTGACCTCACCAGGCTACCTGGCTTCTGTATTTCTACTTTGATGCACCTCCTTCGCAGCAGTTTTAGGAGGCTCCTCAAGTGTCTAGCATTCAACACTCGTGAGAGAGGGCAGAAACACCTTGGTTTGCCTCTCAGCTCTCGGAGCTCCCCTACGCAGAGTGGATGACCTTCCGCCCAATCAAGGTTTCAGATGGGCGCCTGGGTTTTTCACAAGAGGCTAGTCAAGTTGCCAACCTATTCATCTTGAAAGCATACAGATTCACCTTCAAACAGCATAGGATATCTGCAATTCTGGACCTAGCCAGAGGCAATAACTTAAAGACATTTGCAGCTCATTTCTTGTCAGAATCAGTTGAGGACAGTGGTATTGATGGAAGACTGTCAAGCCCATCCATTCCTCTAGTCTAGAAAGCCTCGGTTTATCCATGGCTTAAGCCATCTAAAAGCTGCATAACGTTAATACAGAGGTATTCTCCGAGGTGGTTGGATTACTGGTGATTTTTATTTTCTTCTTTTTAAACTCTTGTATTTTCCAAATTTTCTACCATGAGAATGTATTCTGTTTATAATAAAAGAAAAACATAAGTGTTATTTTTAAAAGCTACATACTGGGAATATACTATATTCCCCACTCCCACTCTCCCACATCCCAACATAAGTGCTTTCACTAACAACAACTGACATCAGACTCTTCTTTCATGAGAAAACTTTCCAAAAAAATTATCTGTGAAACCCAAAAGTGCACTTTCAAGGAGTTTTTTGCTTTGAATAGGAATGTTGCTGAGGTTCTTCTCTACTCTATCACTTAATTCATATTACTTGTAAGCCATATAAGAAAGTTCTTCCAGTGGGGCTGGCCCCGTGGCCAAGTGGTTAAGTTCACGCACTCAGCTTCGATGGCCCAGGGTTTCGCCGGTTCAGATCCTGGGCGCGGACATGGCACCACTCGTCAGGCCACGATGAGGCGGTGTCCCACATGCCACAACTAGGAGGACCCACAACTAAAAATACTCAACTATGTGCTGGGGGGTTTGGAGGGGGGAGGAGAAGATTGGCAACAGTTGTTAGCTCAGGTGCCAATCTTTAAAAAAAAAGAAATTTCTTTCACAACTAAACACGAGGAAAACACTGTTTCACCTGAGCAAGTGGCATCCTCTTTCTTCATGGACAGTGAGAATTACATCACTTTTCAGGTTTTCTTTTTATTTTGGGCAAAAAAGGTCAGCTGCAAATAGGAATTATAGCTAATAACTAAGCAGGACCTTATGTCTACGCAGCTTTATTCTGAGGATCTCAGGCTCCAACTCGGTTTTTAGTTTGTTTTGTTTTTAATCTTCTTCTACTGAGTGAATATATTCTTGAAGCCACCCTCTACTCTTCTTACACTGAGGCAGGACAGAACTAAATATAACAGTCTACAGTGCTCAAATTAATGCTTACAATTTATGTCCTAAAAATTTTAAACTTAGGGACAACAAAATCTTGGTGCAGTGTCAACAATCTTTCTCAACTAACAAATAAAAGCTCAGTTCAACATAAGGAACTACGAACTAATTATGATTTCACTCCTACAGTTAAACCATGAGACTTCTTTTCTTTCTTTCACTTATGAAGAACATTTCCTTAATTTTTTCATGCCAAGTTAAAGAGAGGGGAAAAAATAGAGCAAAAATTCTTCCTCCACAACTATACAGATTAACAGAGCAAAAGGAGGTAATATATTATAGGTGTTATAAACACAGTCTTTGACATCACCAGATAAGATCTGTGTTCAAATCCTGGCATCACTACTTACTAATGGTATAAGTTTGTCCAAATGTAAATGTGGAGGATAACAATACCTGCCTATTAAGTGTGTTGTGAGAATTAAATAACATATGTAAAGTACTTAAAATAATGCAATATTACCCCTGAGAGCAGCTGCTGCTGTCATTGTTATTACATATAAAGTCAAAAAAGCCCTCTTTTAACCATTTAACTATTTCTGCCACAGAACTATTGAAGGATTTTCTTGCATACCTGCAAAACAGAAACATTTCTCAAAAACGAGTATTGAGCAAAACAGTTCAACGATTAGGGTACTCTAACCAACTTACCTAAACTGTCCAGTGCGAAGAAAACAAAGAGCTCGGTTACCATAAAGAAGGTGATTTTCAGGTCTTTAAAAGAAATAATGTTTAGTCAGAAAAGGACATTTCATAAGAAACAAACAAAGTCACATAGAAAAGACAAGGCACAAAGAAATTTTCAAAAACTTGACATCTGTGCGGCAGAGCAGAAAGAACAGGATTTGGAGTCCTAACTGGTTAAGTCGCGGTTCCTTCGCGTCCTCCCTGAGTAATTTTGTCCAAATCAACCTAAACTTCCCTGTATTCAAAATGAAGTTAGTTCTACCTTTCTGTCTAGCTCACAGGAAGATGTGACAATCAAATGAGACATACTGCACTAGTAACATCAGGGGGCCCAGCTACAATGTCAGGAGGACCCAAGGGTGGGGCACCCTTAACAGGAATGTTACGAAATTCCAGCAGCCAAACAAACAAAAGAGGAAGTAGAGAGAACAGATGCATTCTCTCAACAATTCCAACTATTATCCTTTAAAAGTTCCCTCTTTGAAAGCAAAAATCCCTGAATGGGTGACATCTTAAGTATTAGCAACTAACCCTTTTTGGTCAGTTAATAATTTGGAAGGAATTAGTTGAAGGCAAAATGAGAACGAGAAAGAACATTTGACTCTGCACTGGAAAGCCTCAAAGAAAATGGGGCAGGGTGGAAGCAAATTCACAATTTTGCTTGAGTTATCCGACTTGGTTCAGTTCATCTCCTCAGGCCATCTCTAAGCTTCTACTACCTGAGGGTGAGAAAATCTATCCCACATAGCGAGCTGAAGATATTCTCCAACTCCTCATCTTGCTTTTATTTCTCCTGACTAGCATTCTAACCTGATCTGCTACATAAAAAGCACCTCATTGTTCTATTTTGCTCTTACCTATATTCAATGGCTCTGGTGTAATAGATAATAGCTATATCAAATCTCTCTTTGGAAAACTCTTCATTTCCTTTCATTTTCATTAGTTCTCCTTGCTGAGAAACCAAGGTGAAAGAAGACAAATCAAAAAACAAGCAAGAACCCCAATACTTTGGAAAAATGCTTCTGGATTTCTATCTTTGATATCAGAAATATCCTGGGGATTATTTATGTAGAAAATGAGAATACAACATTCAATATTTTGGTATATATATTCGAAGAAAACTGTTTCTAATGACTCAATGCTAACTCTGTTAAAGTAATATTATGTAAGTAAAACCATTACATTATGAATAATTACTAACAATTTATCTCTTTGTGTACAGTATTTGGCAGGTAACTTTTAAATATGCCTTATGAAACCTGTCATATGGTAGGAAAAAAAGTAGATGTAAGGTAGAATTTTAATTTTAGGTTAGAAAATGTGATATTATTTAATAAACCTGAGTGCTTAAAAACCAATATATAAATCAATAACACACAAGCATTGTTGATTAGATTAACTGCTCCCCCCCTCAAAATGGGGCAACAAAGTTAGCAAAACTGAAATCAAAGATGCCACAGATATAAGTGAAACTTTTCACTTCACTCAAATTTTCAAAATAAACAAATTAAAATAAATTGGATCATATCAATGGCTTTAGTTAGAGAATTAAATGGAACATTAAATATTTTCCTAAATCTTTTTTTAAAAATTTAGTTAAAATCGTATATTTCCCATGAGTGAATTGTATGGCATGTGAATTACAACTCGATGAAGCTGTTACCAAAGAAAATCATATTTCTTCAAGTACTTAAAAGCCTTTCAGTCTAAAAAATTAATCAAATTTCAATTTTCAATTAACTCTTTTAAAATCTATAATACTAGAGAATTCTGATCAATGTGTTGTTTTCCTCTTCCAAAAGAATAAACATTCCAATAAAAATTTATTAAAACTTTCCCTCAAACATAATTGAATGTTAGTTTCTTATATTTTTCAGATAGCAGTTTTATTAAACTTCTTGAGTGTTCAGAAAACTTCTAACAAGCAAATCTTAAAATATACTTACAAGTAAATATTTATTCTCACCTCTATACACTCCGCACAATTTTGAGTTTTAAATTCTTCAAGCAAATTGCAGTTTTCTGTTACAACTTTAGTTATGTGATACTTGTCTAAATTTTATTTTTAGGAGAGAGTGAGAGAACATTTGTTTAAAAAAAAAGAAACCGATATTGTTAATGTTCTAATTCTTCGGTTAGGTAAGTGGGTCCATAAAGTTCATTATATTACTTTATTTTCTAAATAATACATTTCTTGTAATCTTTTACATGTATCAAATAAAAATTTAAAATAAGTAACTGATAAAATGCCTCAGAAAACTTTAGATTCACTGCTTGCTATGAATCTAATCTCAGTTTTCTAGCATTAAAAAAATACCTGTTGATTATTACATTAGTTGTCATTGCAGTTAAAACAATTGCTCCGTCATAACACATTCCAAATAGGTCTAATAATTATTCAAGTCAATTCAAGAAACATTATTAGGCACCATGGGTACCTGACACAATGTTCAATAAAAATGTCTGAAAACAAAAACCTGGAAAACTACTTTCTAAAATGTATCTAATATAACAAATGAAGAATTTAAATTGTCTTAACATTTTGACTCTCATGAATGAAATGTTAAAATGAGACAATATATTTGAAATGCTATTCTTATAAAATTAATTAAAATGCAGTAGATAACCAGAATTTTTTAAAAGTTTACCAGACCTCATTTTCTGAATTTTAAGCTGTTCTATAAAAAAGATTTTTTTAAGTGGTAAATAATTTATTGCAACAAAACTACAGTTATGCCTCTAGCCAAACACATTTGTTTCCAAGGCAGAAGAAGTACCTACAACTTCAGATTCGAGGAAGGATCTGGGAGGGTCACCAAATAAATTAAAGTGATACTAAAGGACAGAACAAGACGGCAGGACGAAAACCTGGGCTTGGAGATCAGAGACCTGATTCCCCACCTAAATTCTACTACGTACTAAACTGCAGAAATATCAACCTCTCGAAACCTTGGTTTACTCCTTTCTAAAATAGGGACAACAGGAGCTACCTTGCAGTGCTATTATAAAGAGAGAACAGCCAGAGAAAGTCAGGAACGAGCCCACGTGAGTGCCCAATACATGATATTGGTCCTCTATTTCTATCATAAAATCTAGCTTATAATTAAAACAGAATAAGGAAGAGAACCACTTCCATGGGTGTAATACAGCCCAGCATCTAATGAACCTACCAGAAAAACTGGTCTTCATGTTTAAGATTAATTTCTCTTTAACACTTACGTTAACAGCACAAAATTTGCCTTCTTCTCATTGGAGATGGCTAATTAATTATTGGTCACCATCAAGTACAGAGTCAAATATTTCCTGTTTCAAGATTCATATAACTATACTATAAAAATACTACTAACATTCAAATGCTTTAGGGAAAAATATTTCACAAAGTAAAAAAATATATAAGGCAGTTTCATCATACATAAGAATAACAGATTCATGAGGGAAATGAAAATTATAATTTCAGCTCTGTTACTTATTTCTCTTATGAATGAGAATACATGAGGCCCAGTTGTAGTCTCTTTCTCTGGGTAATGACATCCATTTGGTAGGATTTCAAAAAGTATAATGTCATAGAAATCATTAAGACAGGAACTACAGAATAAAACTAACTATAATGTTAAAATTCTCTTGTTCAACTACTCAGCCATAAAAAAGGACAAAACCATCCCATTTGCAACAACATGGATGGACCTTGAGGATATTACATTAAGCAAAATAAGTCAAACAGAGAAAGACAAACACCGTATGATTTCACTCATATGTGGAAGATAAACAAATACAAGGACAAAGAGAACAGATTAGTGGTTACCAGAAGGGAAGGGGTTAGGGGGTGGGCATAAGGAGTAAAGGGGGACACATATATATGGTGACTGACAAATAATAATGTACAACTGAAATTTCACAATGTTATAAACTATTATGACATCAATAAAATTTTTAAAATTCTCTTATTCATAAAGGCTTTTCTCTTACAAGAGAAAAACATTTTTTAAAAATGCTAAGATAAATAAGAAATTACGTAACTACATATTACATTTTCTCAAACAATATCTTTAAAAACTGAGTCAAGTAATAATTTAAAGAATTTATACTCACATTCAGTAAAGAAAATACTTAACATAGGCCAACAATTGTCCACTGCTCCTAATTTAGGTAGAATTGTTAGATCGCCTGTGTATTTCACCCAATTCAAAGCTTCTTCCATTGCCAAGATTTTCTGTTTCAAAAAGAGGGATGAAGAATGTGATTCGGGTATTAATTCTAAATTTACATGTGGTATTATAAATTTATCTTACATAGCATTTTAGATCCTTAATACAAAACTTATACAACCTCATATTTTCATTACTCCAGCCCGCAACCTGGAATAGCTAGACCCAACATACAAGTTAACAAATACCATGGACTCACATATGTTACATCTTCAGGCAACCTCGGGCTGCTCTCAGAGCTCAGGATGCTACTGCAATGATTACAGACCTGGAAGCTGAGGTCTAAAACCTGGTCTGAGGCTGCCCTGGGTAGCAGGAGAGTGCAATAATACAAGGTGAACGAGGGGTCTCAGATTTCATCTAAACTAGGACTTCCACCCATATCAATATTAAAGGTATAGATTAAGGTTCACTAAAGGGACAAAGTATTTTAAGAAGTCTGTGGCAAATACAAGAATAGGAGATAAACAACAACACGAGGGCGTGGCTGGGCAAATGAACACTCAGGGCAATGATATTCATGAAGAATCTAGAGTTCACAGAAATTTTATCTGTACTTCTAGTGTCTGAAATGACTTCAGAAATTAAACAGTGGAGTTATCACTGCTAGTGTCAGGCTTAAGGGAAATAAGTCAATGTTTATGTTAACAGTATCATTAAAAATTGGTTTATCGTTGTATCTGGAGATTATTCAGTAATTACATATCAAAAAATGTTCAGACCAGGGACCTAGTAATTTCATTTGGGAGCACATATGCCAAGTAAATATACTAAAAGAGAAAAAAGAATCGACCTGTATAAGAGGCTCAAAATTACACTACATGTATGGGAAAAAAATGAAAATGATGCAAACTCCCAAAATAAGGAGATTGCCCAAGCAAAATACAGAAGTCAATACTACCAAATACTAGATATAAAACACTGACCATGTGGACCCAATGCATGGGGCAATGAGCAGTGAGACGACTGACAATTACTCACAGTAGCTGCGCTGGGTTCCTATGTTAACACTTACATTTTCTATTTTATAACCAATTCTCAATAAGCCTCCAATAAAGAATGAATCATTCTGCAAAACAAAAAGAAAGAATACAACACATTTTTTCCTTATTCAGTCAATTATATTTGATTTTTCTAGTGAACTAAAAATTTCAAACTTTAGAAATACTACTATGTGTACATAGTAGTCCACTTCCCACAAGCACTTTCACACTCAATTTACCTCTTACAGACCCTAAAACAAGAATTCAAAAAGTCTTACATAGGGTTCCAATAATAACATGATTTAGTCTAACTTTTCGATGTATGGATTTTAAAGTTCATTACACCTACATTTTTAATAAAACTACACTAAGTTACTGCAAAAGACTATCCGCAGGAAATAAACATCAGAGTGCCCTTCCTAAATTTAAGTTTGCAATTAGAATAGTACCAAGAAAAATATTTGTCTCCATAACCAACTGAAATAAGGAAAATTATCAAATGGCTTTAAAGGCAAAAAGAAAAAACCCTCAGAGTAGTACAAGTACACCTCCTCAAATCTGACATGATGAAGTTCACCCCAAAGAAAAAATATTTGTTGTGGTGGTGGTGACAGTGGCATGATTTTATTTTACAAGATAGAATCCATCACTTTCAGAACTTGTGACAAAGGCTTCTGTGAACCAGGAGTACACTTCCACTTGTGACAAATTCCAATTTCTATCCTTAGCGATAAGGAGCAGTCCTGGTTCTCATGAAGTTATGTCAGAATCATGAAAACAGCCAATCTCTCAAATACACAGCACAAATTATGGATAGCAGAATAATCTCAACTTAACCAAATTAAAACCATTACATGTTAACCACTAAAAATTAGTAACATAAGCATGACACCATATAAACACTTACATTCTTTAAATTGGGGCAGGGGGGACGACAACATTCTGTCACTTACCACGACTTTCTTTGCCAAATCCACAATATCTTCCATCAACTCAAGATGTTGTAATTTCTTCAAACTTATCTCAGAAGTGTGAGAATTGCTTAAAGACAAATTTATGTTTTAAAAGACTCGGTTCTCATATAAAAATTCATTAAGCTTTATACTTAACTTCACATTATACCTCAATTTAAACTATTTGAAAAAAAATTTCTCTATTTCTTCACTCTAAGTGACAAGTTGTTTATTAATAAAATACTACACTTTTTCCTCTCTTCTGTACTACAATGCTGATAGTTATAAATAAGCATATTAATTTTTCATTACTCAGTTTCAAATTTACCACCTAATGCTCTTCAGAATTTCACTCATTATAATGTTACCACAATTATTCATTCATATCCAAATCCCAAGTATCAACTTTTTCCACCCTACTAAACAAAAGTAAAGTTGAACAGTATACAAGAGTGACACATAAGCTTTCCATTATACTCAGCATTCCTCGGTACCAGGCAACATGCTTACCACTGTTCATACTAAATGAGTAACATGGGGTAACTTACGTGGCCTCCACACAGGGGTGTAACCGTGATATTACAGAACTGTTCTGACGTTGAAACAGAAGTGGCCAGAAGACGTGTATCTTAATGGCATCACAGTAATCTTGCAGGACAGAAAGTGGTTTACTACACCACATATTGCAGACGTCAAATTCTTAATTAAAAAAAAAGTTTTACATTAATATTCTGTGCCTCCTTTTGGAATGAATCAACACTGTTAACAGAGAAAAGGCAGAAATGGATATGGAAAGGTAAAAAATGAACAGCTGAAATATTTTAACCTGTTAGATGTTAAGCATATTTCAGTGTTAGTTAAAACTCTATTTTAACAAAGAAAGGTTTTGGTTTCTAGTGTAAAAGAATAGTAAGAACAGATTTTTAAATAAATATGTAAGTCTGCTACATTGATTTGAATGAATGAACCCCTCTTGATAGTCTTTCAACAAATTAAAATTAAAATACCAATGTACTCACCTAAGTTTCTCTCACTTTGGGTATAATCTTTATACTGTCTACCCTAAAAAAAAAAAAAAAAAAAAAACTCTTGATTTGTATCTGGTAAAGTGCAAAGCACAGTTCTTGATTTTCTTTTCTTCTAGTGAGGAATATTGGCCCTGAGCTAGCATCTGTTCCAATCTTCCTTTATTTTATACATGGGATGCCGCCACAGCACGGCCTGACGAGCACTGCATAAGGTCCAGCCCGGGATCCAAACCCACAAATCTCGGGTCACCGAAGCACAGCACATGCACCCAACCACTACACCACCAGGCCGACCGTGAGTTCTTTATTTTTAATGTAAAAACAATCAGTACTAAACTAAAAAATTTCAGTGCACATTTATTCACACACTTGGAATACAACATCTTCGACAAATGAGGCGCTATGCCTTTTTCATAGTGTTTCCCCTGAGTCTGTTTCTATGACTCTCCCTGAGAGCTCTTTTAAACTCCAGTCAGCAAAGATTCACCACCACTCACTCTCTGGCATTGCACATTCCTGTTGTTGAGGCACTGCCTACTTTCCCTTCTGAAATCACCTCAAAAGCATGTACACCTACGTCCTTGTAAAAACTTACGTGGCACAAAAAAATCTTTATTCAGCTCTAAATCAAAAAATCTTTAAGAAGTAAATCTTAAAAGTTCTCATCACAAGAAAAGAAAATTGTAACTATGTGGTGATGGATGTTAACTAGATTTACTGTGGTGATTCTGCAACACATACATAGATCAAATCATCATGTTAGTACACTGGAAACTAAACTAATGTTATATGCCAACTATATCTCAATTTTTAAAAAAAATCTTTCTGGCAGAAAGACGGACAGATCAAATGAAACAGAACTGAGAGCCAAGAAATAAACCCACACATCTGTGGACAGCTAATTTTCGACAAAGGAGCCAAGAACATACAGTGGAGAAATGAAAGTCTCTTCAATAAATGGTGCTGAGAAAACAGGACAGTCATACGCAAAAGAATGAAAGTAGACCATTATCTTATACTATACACAAAAGTTAACTCAAAATGGACTAAAGAGTTGAATGTGAGACCTGAACCATAAAACTCCCAGAAGAAAATATAGACAGTACACTCTTTGACATCAGCCTTAGCAGCATCTTTTTGAATATCATGTCTCCTCAGGCAAGGGAAACAAAAGAAAAAATAAACAAATGGGACTACATCAAACTAAAAAGCTTCTGCACAGCAAAAGAAACCATGAATAAAACAAAAAAACAACCTACCAACTGGGAGAAGATATTTGCAAATCATATATCCAATAAGCGTTAATATCCAAAATATATAAAGAACTCATACAGTCAACAACAAAAAACGAACAAGCCAATCAAAAAATGAGCAGAGGATCTGAATATACATTTTTCCAAAGAAGATACACAGATGGCCAACAGGCACATGAAAAGATGTTCAACATCACTAATTGTTAGGGGAATACAAATCAAAACCACAATGAGTTATCGCCTCACACCCATCAGAATGGCTATTATTAAAAAGACAAGAGGGCCGGCTCCGTGGCCGAGTGGTTAAGTTCGTGCACTCTGCTGCAGCGGCCCAGGTTCGGATCCTGGGCGTGGACATGGCACCGCTCGTCAGGCCATGTTGAGGTGGCGGCCCACATCCCACAACTAGAAGGACCTGCAACTAAGATATACAACTGTGTACAGGGGGGGTTTGGGGAGATAAAGCAGGGGGGAAAAAAAAGACAAGAAATAATAAGTGTTGGCGAGGATGTGGAGAAAAGGGAACCCTCATACACTGCTCGTGGGAATGCAAACTGGTGTAGCCACTATGGAAAACAGTATAGACATTCCTCAAAACATGAAAAATAAAAATACCATATGATCCAGCTATTCCACTTCTGGGTATTCACCTAAAGAACATGAAAATACCAATTCAAATGCACCCTTATGTTCACTGCAGCATTATGCACAATAGCCAAGTCTTAGAAACAACCTAAGTGCCCAACGATGGATGAATTGATAAAGAAGATATGGTAGATACACACACACACAATGCAATACTACAGCTATAAAAAAAGATGAAATCTTGCCATTTGCGACAACACAGATGGACGTGAGGGTATTATGCTAAGCATAATCAGTCAGAGAAAGACAAATACAGTATGATTTCACTCATAAGTGGAAGATAAACAAACACATAGATAGAGAGAACAGATTGGTGGTTACCAGGCGGGAAGAGAGTGGCAGGAGGATGAAAAGGGTAAAGGGGCACATGTGTACAGTGACATACGGCAACTAGACTTTTGGTGGTAAACATGATGTAGTCTATATAGAAGTCAAAATATAATGATGCACACCTGAAATGTACATATGTTATAAACCAATGTCACCTCAATAAACAATAAGTTAAAAAGACAATTCAAAAAATAAAAAATAAATAAATTTTTAGAAACCTTTAAGAAGACACAATGCTAGAAACAAAAAGTCAACAAATCTACTTACTACTCCATCACAGTAAAGTTGAGTCACACGAACATAATCATTGGACATCAATTTAGGAGCAAAGACACAATCGTCCACATATGGGTAATCTTCTAACAAGGCATAATCTGCTACGGTGAAATCTCCCAGGGCAAAATCATCCATGGTGAACCATCCTAAAAAAAAAAAACAAACACAAATAAGTAATTACACCATTTGTGATGATATAAGACGCAGTGTTCCTGGCTTCTACTGTATAACAGAAAAATACTTGGAACTTAAGCCCCAGGGAATTAATTCCAATTAGAACACTGAAACTCTGGAAGATTCTCATCCTCATTCTGCTATTCTTTCCCCTTGACTCTGTTCAAATAACAGTTTAACCTATTTCTTCTTTTCCTTAGGTTCACATAGTCACCATCTCTGCTCTGAATTGATCTATTTACACATCTCCTTTAGAGAGAAGATAATTAAGGGCGTCTTATTCATCTGTATGTGCCTTGCACATGGGAAGCCCTCAAACAAGTGTTTGCTGAATGAACAAAAGACATCTTTCCACTGCCGTCCTTATACCCCATCTGCTTTTCCTGCACCCTGTGAAATATGACATTTCACCATACACAAACTCCACTACATTCTCGGCCTCCTGGCTGGAAGTAAATTCTGACTCCACTGAGACAACAGTTTCCTCTCAGCTGCTCATATTCTCCTACCCATCCTTTAGTGTGTTTCTGTCTTGGGCAAAGGGGCAGAGCTGAAGTGGTACAGGGTGAGTCTGTCAATCTAATTCCCCACAGCCGCATCCGGACCCTCCATCCTCCTAACAACTGCTCCGCCTAACAACCTCAGAACTACTATGACACACAGTCAAGCACTGCTAGATTGCAAAGGTGGGCAAAAACCCTCACACTATCAACAACTATGTTTAAAAAATAATTATTTCATTGGGGGAAAAGGGGAATTAGGGCTGGAGTTTCAGACTAAGGTTTTTTCCCTGAAGAAAGTTCAGTAAGATTAACAGCTATCAGAACAGCTAGAAAACCTAAATATCACTGAAAACAGCATCATTTTATTACTTCTAACTCCTGCCCAACTAATGGCTTTCTTTTCCTATCATCATCAGCACCTTCATTAACTCATTCTTTATACCTTTTCACCTCACCACTGTTATCCCACTGTTAGGACATATCAAGTTTCTTTCTTCCCAAGCAAGACCACCATCCTTCTCGAAATGCAAAGCCATTTAATTAATCCTTCTTATTATGTCCAATCTGCTGTACGAAAACCTCACAACATCAGACGTGAAGAACAATAACCATCTTCCTAGCACACTACGTCTTTCTGTCACATAGCACACCAAGCGTTTTAATGGGTCACCTCATTAATCCTCACAGCAGTTCTTCTCAGGCCCATTGAGCATCATCCCCACCGCACAGATGGGAAATCTTCTCGGTAAAATTAAGCAATTCGCTCAAGGTCACCAAGCTTGAAAGGATTCAAATCCAGGTCCTCTGATACCACAGTCTCTCGTCTCAAACAACTGTATTTCACTATAATATCTACCCTTCCTTGTCATTGCCACCTAGTTACCTCTTGGCGGTTGTCATGTTTAAGAATACTGGCAACCAGTTCAGCGTTCCCCTCTCTTCCAAATTCTATCATCCCAGCCACATCATGGCCCATGTAGACGACCCCTTCAAGACCCTGGCCTTGCAGTTTAACTACCTCCTCAACTGAAATGAACTTCACTGCCCACCTCACCTAGGTTCCTCCCAAGACCACACCTCAGATCACTGCTCAGCTCTAAATCAGTTTATAAATCTTGACTTCTGATTAGCTCCTCTCCGACCACAGCCAAGAATCATTATGGCCCATGTCTCCCCTATCTCCTACCACAGGCATTCTTCAACCTCATCAAGAATTCTTCCCTTTTCTCCCATTCAAATCCTCCATTCTCATTCATTTTCAGTTTCCTACAATTCGGTTTCCACTGCTACCATTCAAAGGAAACCACTTTCAATAAGGTCATCAGTGACCTTCTATAACAGACTGGTTATCTATAATGTCTGGCACCTGACCTGCTCTGGATGAACAATATTTCCAGAGTTTAGAATGTAAATTCAAAAGTGAAAAGTGACTGGAAAAAATAAAAAAGACATTTTAGCATCCAAAGTACTGCACATAATATGGGACATATGCTATCCTGGGAAATATACACAGTTGTAAGCTCATTTGTATTACAAACATTTTTTGTATATAAATCCAGAGAGAGCCAAGAACTGTCTGTCACAGCCCATACATCACCATCATGGCATACAATTAATGTGCTCATACCCAGCAGACTAAGTCATTGTGACATGGGTCATTCACAGCCTGGCAGATCTCACTGATACCACATCCTACACCAACTGTACTGTACTTACGACATTGGTGTAATTTGTATTTTCTATTTGGTTTTAACTAGAGAGGTGATGTGGCATAGTGGTTAAGAGCATGATCTCTGGAACCAGACTGCCTGGGCGTGAATCCTGACTCTCCTACTTCCTGAATGTGTGATCTTGGGCAAGTTAACTTCTCTGTGCTTCGGTTTCCTCACATATCAAATGGGATAGCAACACTATCTACTTAATTAACCAGTTAACACATTGAAAGTACTTAGGATAAGACATGGTATACAGGAAACGCTATAAACATCAGCTATCGTTAATATTAGATGAGTATTTTTAAGAATCCACTCTTGGATGCTTCTAGCTAAATGGCTACCTCAATTGCTGAGCCCGGAGAGTGCTTTGCAGCTCACAACTTACTTGGCGCTGTTGACCACTTCCTCCTCCTCAGAACTCTTCACTTGGACTCCAAAGACCATCTTCTCCTGGTCCTCCTCCTATTCTTCTGGCTGCTCTTCCTCAGTCTCCACGGGCTCTTCTTCTCCAATCCCCGCCACCCAAATGTCAACTCTCTTTTCTTTCCACGCTTACTCTCTCCGTGGGTGACTTTATCCACCACACTCATGGCTTAAAACAGCACTTTCTGAACCTCCATCATTTGCACAGCTTCACCATAATTGGTGCCATTTCCACATACCACATGCATTTTTACTCACTCAATATTTCTTTTTTATTGGGTTCACTTGGCCTAAGCGATAATATCCATGATATCACGGGTTTGATGTATAACTTATGCTTTCCATACACTTTAGAATAAATTCCTAACTATTAAAAAACTTTCCAGTGTTTATCTATGTACCGCTTTAAATTATCTCGTACTGCCCTGTAGCAAACAAAGGCTGAGACGTCCAAATGCTGAAGACTCTCAAATCTCTCTGGGCTAGGGTGTGTCTCGTGCCTTTCGTGACTTCTAGACCATCCCTGTCAACTGCTATTGGATCTTAAGCAAGATGTCTCACGAGCCTCTCAGATTCACTACGTTCAAAAACAAACATCTTTTTCCTCAAAAACCAAATAAAACCAAATTCTTTCCTCTTTCTGTATGCTATCAGTTAATTGCTCTACGTGCCATCTGGTTGCCCAAACTAGAAATCTGGGGATCAATCTAGACTCCCCAGTATCTGTCAACATTCCTATCCAACTGACCACGAAGTCCTGTAATCTCTACCCCCTAAGAACTCTAAAATTAGCACACATACACCTCTTCATGCCCAGTGCCACTGCCTTAGTTGTAGCTTCATCTTTTCTCCTCTGAATTAATTTAACAAGCAGTCCTAACTGGTGACCTGCCTTCAATCTTGATATCCTCTAAAACTCTGATCATAACATTTTACTGCTTAAAATTATTCAACACCTTCCCTTCATCTTCAGAATTAAGTCCAAACTTCCTACTATTGCATAGAAGGCCTTTTGTGATCCTGTTCCTGCTTTTATCTCCAGTCACTCCATGAAATCCAACTCAGAAGCCATCATATTCAACTGCTTGTCATTCCTAAACAAATCCTATCCTGCAATCACCTAATGCCTACCAGTCCGTAATAATAAATTCCACGAGCATTTCCTGCTCTTCTCACTACTACCAAGTTTATTTCTGTGCCTCTTCTCTGTAAGCCCAAAGCACCCTGCCCATATCTTTTTTGCAGTAGTTTCCACACTGTTTGGTCATCACAGGTTTATCTCTGTAGGTTCACTCGGGTCCAGAGGGTACACTGTGCCCTACTCACCTTGATTCCCTAGCTCAGTGTTTCCCCTATTTCTTATTCCCATTCCTCAAAGTAGAAAACTTTGCCAAATCCACTTGCCACCTGTACTTTTATTTATTTAATCTTTTTCTTTAGGATAACTCAACTTTTAACTTAGATGTAAATTTATTTTAATAGAAAATTTGATACACCAAGAAATCTTAGATTTGGGAGGACAGAATTTTTTTCCTAACACAAACTAAAATAAAAATGTACTACTAAAATTAAAGTAAGGGACTTCTGATTTCATCAGTTAGCAAGAACTAATGGGGGACTCTATCACTCCAAAACAAAGTGGATCCAAGATTTTAAATTTTTTTAATTTTGCTGAGCTCATAGAAATAGGGAACATGTAAAGTCACCCTTTTCCACCAAAAGCAACAAACCTCTATCTGACAGTCAAAAGCTATAAGCAGTATTGCTAGGAGCAGCAGTAGGACCAGGACACTGAGCCCTGGGCCAGAAGCAAAGCGAGGGAACTGAAAAGTGGTCCATGAAACTCCCTGGCCCCCAACCAAAGCTGACCCAAATCCTATCAGAAGAAAAGCATCCCCAAATCAGACTGTCAAGATTTCCACAGAGAAAGATCAAACAGGAATTCATTATCAATGATCACCAAGAACAGGAAGTGACAATCCACCATGAGGGAGAAAAAACAGAAAAACAAGCAATAAATTTAGACCCCTAAGGACAGGAGAGACTGGGATTGCCAGACACAATCTACAGATTAGCCATGGACTAAAAAAATGAGCCACCAACATGAGAATATAAAAAATGAGTATATTTGGAAAAAAAACAAGTAGAACTTTTAGAAATTAAAAATATAACTGTCAAAAGTAAAAGAAAAACAACGATGGGTTAAAGAGAAGATTAGGTACAGATGAAGAGAAAAGTGATAAACTAGAAAACGTGCATGATGAAACTATCCAGCACTGTAAATTCTGGTAAAGAGAAAAAGAAATGAAAAACGTGAAAGATGAAAAGTACCTTATCTGGGAACAGTCTAATACATATATATCCAGTTAAATTTCCAGAAGGAGAGAATAGATAAAATCAAAGAGAGACAATATTTAAAGAACACAGGGCTCAGAATCTTCTGGATGACATGAAGGACAAAATTCAGAATCAGGGAATAGGTGTATCCAAGAGGATGAATAAAAAGTAATCTCCATTTAAACTTAGAAGTGAAATGATATAACACCAAAGCCAGAAAATCCAATGCAGTCAAAAGAAAAGGAACATTTTCTTCAAGAAGCATAAAGAAAACTGGCAGCAGACTTTGTACTTTATGTAAAAGAATATCTTCACCATGTGGACAGAAAATAAATTATCTACCTAGAACTATATACTCATCAAAATTACCTCTCCAGAACAAGAGTGAAATAAAAATAATTTTAAATAAAAACTGAGTTGTCCACCAAGAGACTTGAACTAACTTCTAAAAGTACCAATTAAAAGACATAAACTGACTGGATTAAAAGAAAAATCCATTAATATGTTCTTTATAAGAGACACCAAAAGTTTAAGGACATAGAAAAGGTGACAGTAAAATGAAGAAAAGGATATTCCAGGTAAATCACCAGCAAAAGAAAGGTGGAAGAGACAAAACTGATCCCAAGACAAAAAGCAAAATTAAGCAAAATTAAAATGGAAAGGATCACGCCATAATAGAAAAGTTCCAATACACTGGGAAAATGATGTTAAACTTGCATATATCTAATCAAATAGTCTCAAAATACATAAAAAGAAAAATTGTTAGAACTACAGTAAGTCTGTTAGAAGGTAACAGCAGGAGACTGCAACTCATCTCTCAACTAATGATAGGTCAAACAAAAATCAATATAGTTTGAACAACATAATTTACAAGCTTGATCTAATGGATACATCACAATCAGAGAATACATACTTTTCACAAGTACACATCCTTTGACTATACAATTAAGAAATGAATAAAAAAAGAAGCATTAATGTAGATACATGTGAAAATTTCAAAACACATTTTAAAGAAAATTTAAAAACACATAAGTCAAAGAAGAAATCAAAACAGAAACTTAAAAATACTTACATGCGAAAGTTAAGGAAAACACTATAAATTAAACCACATTAGATAAAGCAAAAACGAACTTTGAGGAAATTTATAGCCTTACATGCTCATACTAGGAAATAGGAATGGATGAAAATTAATAAATTAAGCACGCAATTTAAGTTAGAAAAATAATATAAGAAAAAGAAAGGAAATAATAAAGAGGGGGAAAAATCAATGAACTAAAACCCCAAAATATAATAGGACTAATTAGGCCAAAAATTAACTCTTTGCCAAGATTAATAAAACAGACAAACTTTTGGCAAGATTAATCAAGAAAAAAAGAGAAGTCATACACAAATAATATTCAAAATGAGGAAAGGGAACATAACTACAGGTAAAACATATTAAAAAGGGAATTAATACCACAAACTTGATGCCAAAAAACTTAAAATTTTTGTTGAAAGCAGATTTCTAAAACTGACCAAAACTGACTAAAAGAAATAGAAAACCTGAAGTCCTATTACTATTCAACTGCTAATTATTACTATATTACTAACAATCTACAATCCTTCCACAAAGAAAACATTAGATCCAAATGATCTCACAGGTAAATTCCACCAAACTTTTCAGAAACAAATCACTCCAATCCAAACTCTCCCAGGAAGCAGAAAAAGAGGAACTACTCTAACTGGCATAAGGCTAGAGTAACCTTAAGAGCCAGATCAGACAAGACAATCACTAAAGACAAATGACAGGTAACTTCATTCATAAACACATTCAAGAATACTGGATAGATTCCAGTAGCTCATAAGAAGACAATCCATCAATTTGGATTTACCTCAGGAAAAAATGTAAGAGAGAATTAAGAATTTTAAAATGTATATATTGGAATCCATTACATATAACAGATTAAAGGAGAAAAACCACAAGATATTCTCAACAGACACAGAAAAGCATGTGACAAAATTGCAAACAAAGACTTCCTAACTTAATAGAGAATATTTACAGAAACTCATAACAAACATGATTTTTAATGGGGAAACATCCCCTTTAAAATCCAGATGTCCACTATAATCACTTCTAGTGAACACACTTCCATTGAAAATACATCTAAAAGTGTGCCAGAATATTAGGACAAGAAAAAAATTAAAAGGAAAAATAATTAGAAAGAAAAAACCAAAAGTGTCACTATTTGCAAATGATATTATTATCCACATAGAAAACCCAAAAGAATTACAGAAAATATATTAGAAATAATAGGAGTTTATCAAGTGGATGGCTAAAGATCAATGGAAAAAATCCATTAAATTTCTGTTTATTAACGATAAACAGTCAGAAAATAGAATCTCAAAATAACACCATTTATAACAGCAAGAAAACATCAGGATCGACATTTAAAAAGTGTTAGATCTGTATGAAGAAAACTACAAAACTATATTAAAAGACATTAAAAACCTAAATAAATGGAAATACATACCATGTTCTCAGACAGGAAGACTCAAAATCTTAAAGATTTCACTTCTCCCTCAAATTGATTCAATCAATTCCAATTAATTCTCAAAGAGTTTTTCATTTCAGGTGACAAGCTGATTGTTAAAGCAAGAACAAAGGTCCAAGAACAGCTGAGACTCAAGTCCTCCCCAGATATCAAGATTTCTGGTAAAGCTATAGCATTAATGATTACAACAGTGTGGTATCAACACAGAGACAGACAAGCGAACAAGTGGCACAGAAAGATGAGCCAGAAACACAACCATGCATACAGAAACTAAACATGTCAAAGAGGTGGTTCAGCAGATTGCTGGTGAACAGAGGGCCAATTCAACACACCACAAATATGGGGACAACTGTCATCACATGGGGGGAAAAATGAAGGCAGATCCCTATCTCACACTGCACACAAAAATCAATACCAAATGGGTTATGAATGTAAATGTGAAAGGCATCATTTTAAATCTTCTCAGAAGAAACAGAGGAGAATGTCTTTATAACCCCAGAGCAGAAACTTCCAATTAGATTACATTAAAATTAAGAACTCTGTTCACCAAATACACCATAAAGCGTGAAAAGACAGGCCACAACTGGAGGAAGATATTTACAATGCATATAATCAATAAAGCATTGGTGTTACCAGTTTACTAGTTTTAAAAGACAATCAACAGAAAAATGGGTAAAAAATATGACCAGATATTTCACAAAAGGGAAACAGATGGTTCATAAACATATAAAAAGATGCTGAAACTCATTAACAATCAAAGAAATGCAAATTAAAACCACAATGACACATTATTTTGTACCCTTCCGATTGGCAGATATTAAGAAGTCTAACAGTAATAAGTGTTGCAGAGGATACAGATCAACTATAACTCTTATAGACTGCTGATCAAAGTATTGACAAACCTGCTAGCCAAAGCAGAAGCTGGTACAACCACTTGGAAAAACAATTTGATATAATTTTGTAAAGTTAAACATTCACACCCCATAACCCAGAAGTTCTACTTCTAGCAAAAAGCTTACCACAGTGGAATTCCAACCTTTTTTTTTTTTAACTCGAAAACCACCAAAAACGCTTTTAAAAATGACATACTCTTCACACTTTAAGATAACATCTAAAAAATTTCAGCCTAAGTTTAAATAGTTACAAAGGATGAATTTCTGGAGTATCACAGTAACATTTTAAAATAAAACTGACATCATTGGTTTAAACTGTCATTATTATAGCAGAGTTGATCAAAAGATAACTATATATACTGGTAATTAAAATAAAAACGAACTTTTATTGGAAATGCAGCTCTTGAAGAGATAACAAGTACCTGGATTAAAAGAGGTTTTCCTATCACTATACACTGTATTTTAAATTATCCCTTATGTTGTCCTTGGAGAGTTTTTCCACTTGGGGCATTGCCCTTGTAAAATTCCATGTGGGTGAGTGGCATGCCCTTCTTATCTAAGGTGGAAGAGATCCTGTGAAAGGGAAGGTGGGAAAGTAGAACCAGTAGAAAGACTCTGTCATACGCCTCAGGCATTACCAATTTTAGGAGAGCGTACACATGGAATTTAACGATCTATAAATTGATTCATTAACATCACCTGTGCCCAAGTACGCCTTAGAAAACCTCCAAGACTCCTCCATGGTTCATACACCCCAGTGTGAATATTAGAGAAATTCTTGCAACTGTGTACCAGAAAATACGTACAAGCATCTTCAAAATAGCAAAACCTAGAAATGACCAAAATATCCATCAACAGAAAAATGCATACACTGTGTTATATTCACCCACGGAATACTACACAGCAGTGAAAATTAATGACTTACATCTATACTCAATTACAGTGATGCAGAAACATAACATTGAGAGAAATAAGCAAGCCCCAGAAAACTGTATCCTGTATTCCTTTTTTTAAAGACCCAAAAACAACAGAAACCATACAATACATTGTTAAGGGATGCATACACACCCGATAAAATTATTGTTAAAAAGCAAAGAATGACAGACACAATTCAGGATAGTCACTCTGGAGGTGAGCACATTCAATATTGGTCATTTGGATTCTCAAGGATTAAGTGGTGGATAGATAAGTTTTCATTTTATTGTTTTGCTTCACAACTTGCTTATATGTTACATTTATTTTGAACATACCAAATATTACATTAAAGAAAAAAAACGATTTTAAAAAACCATTCATCATATGAAAAAAGTACGTAATTAAATCTCTTCACCTGCAGCTAGAGAGGTACATATAACATACCATGGAAATTACTATCTTTACACCAACCATAGGAACTGACATACCTTAGGTACAAAACAATTGTTTATTGGAATTAATCTTACGAGGACCAAATGAGATAAAGACAGAGCCAGTTAGCCATGAGAGATGAACCCACAGGCTGACACAGGGTTAGCACAGAAGCCAAAGTGGCTGCAAGCAAATTTAGCCACAAGCTAAAGTTATAAGGAAGCTGGTCAGTGGAGAGACAACAAACATGTAAAAGTCTGATAGCAAAATGTTAGCAAGGATGTGAGGAAACGGTGTCCTCACTCCATACCAATGAGAGTGAAAATTGGTACAACCACCTGGAGAGCTTCTGTGATATTTGGTCAAGTTGAAGATGCACTTATCATACTATGCAGCAATTCATCTACTAGGTGTATTTCCTAGAGAAACTTCCAAATGTGTGCACAAGCAAACAAGTACAAAGACGTTTATTGCAGGATTGTTCTTAGAGTGAAAAACCAAAAAACAACTTCAAAGTCCATCAATAAGGAAATGGATAAATTTTGGTATATTCATACAATGGAATTCTATACCAGCAATAAAAATGAACGAACCAATGATAACACCATTATCGAAATTTATTCATATATAAATCTCAAAAATGTGATGCTGATCGAAAAAGGCAAGCGGCAAAAAGACACATATCATTTAATACCATTAAAGTTTAAAACACACAACACTAGATATTGTTTATGGATTCACTGTAATCCAAGTATAAAATATGCAAGAGAATGACAGACACAAACCTGAATACGGTGGCTACCTCTAGAGAAGGAGGGGGAGGAACTGAGAGCACCTCCAATATCTTCAATTTTATCTCATTAAAAAAACAGAGGTTCCGAAGTAAATTTGGCAAAATAATTACATCTGTAAATCTGAGTCATGGGTTGGTTAGATCCCCCTCTGTATCTTATATGTGAAATATTCCAAAAATTAAAAAGGAAAATTAGGCAAGAGTAAGAAAAGAGAGCAAATGAACAGAGACAAGACACCAAAACGCAGGCCTTGAGCGCAGAGCACGAACCTTTGAGCAAGAGCAGCAGCAGTTGGGTCCCTAAAGGGTTTGAAATTTCTCTCTTTGCATCCTTATAAGAAATTCCATTTCCCTTAGGAAAAAACGCAAATTTCCTGCAATAAAAAAAGCCCTAACTAGAGCTCAACTATGAGGAAACTATTCCCAGGGGAGAAGTAAAATCTCCAAAATGTCTACCTTGCTTCCCGCCAGGATGTAGGGCAGAATCAAAAGAAATAATTTATGTGAACGCCATAAAACACCATATATATTAAGCATTATCACGAACGCCCAGGGTCGGCTAGAATGTATTCGCCCAATTGGCGTGTGCATGTATTTTTAGGAGTTCTGCAGTGGAAGGGTTTTGGGCATCTAGGGCGCCTCTGGAAAAGGCACGCCGCACTGGTACCTACGCCTTGGCTCCATTTTTGGCCTTGTCCCCTCCCTTATTCCGGCCCCAGAAGAGGCTGGCTCGACAAGCCACACCTGACACCGTAAACACTGCGGAGCAGCTGGCCAGACCCGCGGCTGTCCCCGGGTCCTGAAGCGTCGGGGGAGGGAGGATGCTCCGAAGGGGCGCAGGGGAGGGGGGAGCGCTGGGTTGATTTCCCCCCCTCCTTGGGGAGCCGCCGGCCCCGACTCGGCTGCCACGCTCACCAAAACAGGTGGCGCAGACATAGGAAACACAAGACACAGAGGACCGGGCGCGCACGAACATTCACGAACACTCGCGAACGAAAACCCGCACCACCGAGATCACGCACTCCACAAGACCCAAGCGCGGCAGGCGCGCGGGGACACGCGAGGACGCACACCGGGGCGGCGATGCTCCAGGCGGGGGTCACGACTGCAGGAGGCGCGGCCACGCGCGCGGGGGACGCACACTCCCCCGAAGGGGCAGTGACACAAAGGGGGGGCCACCCACGCAGCCTGGGGCGCCCACGCCGCCGCCGGGAAGAACCGGCGCAGACAAAAAGGGGCCAGGAGAGGACACACGGGCTGGGGGACCTCACGCCTAGCATGGGCGTCACGTCGCTCGGACCCGGGAGAAGATGCGCGGGCGGCAGGGAGATGCGCACACAAAGGGGCCACATCCACCGTCGCCCGCACAGACGCCCGGAGGGGCCCAGGCTTGCAGAACGGGGACCCCAGTCAAAGAGGACACACCCACTGGGGCAGACAAAGGCGGCCACACCCCCAGCGCACCGGCAGCCCGACCCACGCAGACACACCGCGGGCACCACAGCGAGCGACGCGGGGCGACGCACACACACCCACACTCACCACACACCCACGGAGGGGGTGTGGAGGGCCCCGCTCCCCGGGCATCTCGGCTGCAGCGCGACAAGGAGACACATCCGGGAGCCCTGCCGCGCGCCAGGTGTGCACTCACCGGGGCCCGCCGCCCGCGAGCCTCGGACGCGGCCAGCCGCCGCCGCCTCAGGCCCTCCACGTCAGACAGACGGCGGCCGGGAGCGGGCGGCGGCGCGGGCGGCCGGCGCGTCACGTGGGCTGGCGCGCATGCGCGGTGGCGCCGCCCCGCCCACCTCCGCGGCGGCGAGCTGAGCGATCCCGCGGGGACCCCGCGCTCGCGCGCTCCGGTCCGACGAGAGGCGCGGTGCGCCTGCGCTTGGGTGGGTGGGTGCCTTCGCTACTCGGACTTTCCATCGGTTTTTTTTTGTCCCTCGCCCCCCTGCGGCTCGCCCCTTGGCACTTGCGCAGAGGACTCAGCGCGGAGGTGGCAGAGCGGGCGGAAGGGGCCCCACTGGGCGCATGAAGGACACAAGGTCGAGGGTCTCCTATCCTCCCTCTAATGGGAAACAGAAGCCCCCACGAGAGGGCAGGGTCGGGTCCCCGGCGTCGCAGCCCAGGCCGGGATAGGCCGCGCCAGCCTCCGCCCTGCCCTTCCCTTCCCGAAGGGAGGCGAAGCTTGCGGGGCAGGAGCGGCGTCTGTCCCTCCGTTGCTCTCCCCTGCCGTCCCCTCCCCTCCGCTGCAGGGTGCTCGCTCCGCCCTGTGTGCCCCTGTGCGCGCGCAGGGGGGTTTGCGCGTGCACGCGAGGCGTGGGGTCTGGTGGGCAAGTGGGGGTGTGTCAGAGGTGTGTGCGCAGGATGGCAGTTTGCAGTGCTTTAGTCCGGGAAGAACACTGCAGGGGCTGTGCCCATGGCAGAGCGATGAGGTTAAGACAGACCAATGGTGACGGGGAGGAAATCACTCACGGGCCATTGTGTTTCTTTTCCACAGATTGTCTAAAGCCACCGGGAAAATGGTGGAAAATTCACCGTCGCCATTGCCAGAAAGAGCGATTTATGGCTTTGTCCTTTTCTTAAGCTCCCAGTTTGGCTTCAGTAAGTACTTTGCTGAGAGATGGCCAGGGCCTTTTCCTGGTGTTCCAGGACAAGGAAATTACTGCGTTTGTTGTCAGAACGTGCGCACATGAACTGTGGTTCTTTCTACCTATGTCTCTTTTTAAGAAGACCTGAAGGGAACCTAGGTTTGTTCGGAGGTTTTTATGTGCCAGACACTAGCCTAAAAGATTCAGTCTCAACAGAATATTTATACAGCAGCAGAGAGGATTGCAAAGTGAATAAAACCTGGTCCCTGTGGTCATGGTCTTGTGGGCAAGACCGACAAGTAAATCTGCGATTAACACTCAGTGTGATAAGTGCCATGGGAGCCCAGGGGAGAGACGTGAAATCAAACTGGGAAATCAGAGACAGCTTTTTCCCCCAACGGTAAGAAGTGGGGAGGCCTTGAATGAGGGGTTTGGATGTGAGTAAGTTGGTGTGGCTCCAGTGCAGCCTGTAGGAGCTGGAGAGTAAAGGGATTTAGGCTGGAGAAGTCAGGTGCCCTATACATCCCAGATCTTGCTCGGTCTCCATAAGATCCCATTTTACAGATGAGGCAACTGATGCTCACTGAGACACTAAGATGCCCAAAGACAAACAGCAGGCCCCACGTCTCTGCTGAAAGGGATTTGAGAATTAGGAGGGAAACAAAAGGGAGAATATTAGGTGCCCACCATCCAACTTTGTGGAATTTTGTGGAAACTGGGGAGGTGGGGGAGTGGGAGTGCTTCTGAACCCTAAGTGCATCAGTATAGCCAACCAAGCTGTTGGCTAGGGGAGTCTATGGAGTGAAGAAGTTATAGCTTGAGTTCAAATCCTGACTCCCCCACAGATTCCCTCTGTGATCTGGGACCATTTACTTAACCTCTTGGAGCCTTCAGGTTCTTCATCTGTAAAAGGGTGGTGATGATGTTTATTGAATGCTTATTATGCATAAGACAGTCTTGTAGGGTAGATAGTCTTATTTTTGTCCCCATTTTACAGATGACAATACTGAGGTACACAGGGTTTAAGGAACGTGTCCAAGGTCACACAGCCAGTAAGTGATGGAGCTAGAATTTGAACCCAGACAGTGGGTTGACTTCGCTCTGCTGCCTCTTATGACTGTTGTGAGGATTAATTGGAGTAATTTATGCAAAGCCCTGAAAACAATGCATGGGAACAATAGTACTTAATAAGTGTTAGCTGCTGTTATTGTTATCATCAACATCACCATTTTTGTCAACCCTTGTTTTAGAGAGTATGAAGGATTAGAAACTGTACAAATAAATCAAAGTAATGACTTTAAGACTTAAATCCAGTAATACCCACAGCCGAAACTTAATTCAACAAATTTTTTAGTGCTCACCACATGCCAGGCACTGGGAGAGGCAAAGGAGGAGCAAAATAGCCCAAAATTTCCTGCTTTCATAGAGTTTCCATTCTCATGGGGGGAGCTAGCCAATGGACAAGTTAAATATGTCACACATATACAATGTGAGATGATAACATGTACCATGGGAGAAATTAAGCAAGAATGGAGAATAAGGAGTGGGAAGAGGTTGCTGTTTTAAATACAGCGGTCTGGAATTTCCAGTGCCTCGCTGAGAGGTGAGATTTGAGCACAGACGTGAAAAGTGCAAGTTAGCCATATGGTGATCTGGGAAAAGAGCCTCCCAGACAGAGATAGCCAGTACAGAAGCCGTTAGGAAGAAGCATGCCTGTAGGTTCAAGAAACAGGTGGATGTCAGTAAGGTTGAAGCCTGAGAAAGTGAGGCAGAAAGTAATAGGAGGGAGGAGGTCAGAGGCCAGTACCCAACAGTTATGATAAAACTAGTGGTGGGTGCAGGGGGCTTACATGACTCCCTCTTTACATTGAAATATTTACTGAATTAAAAGCAAGGTAATTATCTTAGTCTGCTCAGGCTGCAATAACAAAATACCATAGACTGGGTGGCTTATACAATATAGATTTATTTCTCACGGTTCTGGAAGCTGGGAAGTGGAAGATGAGAGTGCCAGCATGATGGGGTTCTTGGTGAAGGCCCTCTTCTGGCTTGTAGACAGCCAGCTTCTTGCTGCGTTCTCCCATAGTGGGGAGAGAGTGTGAGCAAGCTCTGGTCTCTTCCTTTTCTTGTAAGGATACTGATCCCATCATGGGGGCCCCACCTTCATGACCTCTTCTAAACCTAACTACCTCCCAAAGGCCCCAACTCCAAATAGCATCAATTAGGGCTTCAACATATGAATTTGAGGGGGACACAAACATGCTGTCCATAACAGGAATTGCAGATTGTGAAAATAGCTTTGAAGAACATAAAGGGAAATGATTGGGAGTAATGAGGGTGCGGTGGGTGGGATACAGCCGTAATAGCAAGTGATGGGGAAAGCCTCTTTTAAGGAGGTGACGTCTGAGCTAAGACATGAAGGAAGAGAAGGAAGCATCCATTGAAAGAGCCAAGGAAAGAACATTCCAGGCAGACAGAGCTCACTACAAGTGCAGTGGCCCTGAGACAGTGTGGCTGGACTGGAGTGTAGTGCCTGAGAACACTGGAGAGCTAGGCAGGAGCCACATCATTTAAGTCCTGGCCATCCCTGGGTACGGAGTTTGGATTTTATTCCCAGGGCACTGAAGGATTTAAACAGACAAGTGTTATGGTCAAATTTATATTTTTGGAAGGTCACTCAATACTCTGTGGAGAATGACTGCTCAATTGTTTTCTTTCTTCAGGGTTGAAATTACTAGACACTCACTCTGAGAACTCCCATAACTCATTCATCTGCTCTTGCCACCGAATCTCTTGGGGCTTCTTACTGCCTTGGCTAACCTCCTACTCATCCTTTAGGCCCCAGTTTTCCTCCAGGAAATCTTTCCTGACCATTAACATTGCCTCCATCACCAGCAGTGGTGCTCCTATATCATCTTTTGTTAGTCACTCATTAGCACTTCTCCTAGTGTACTGAAAATAGCAATCTACTCCTCTCTCTTCCTCACAAGATTTTAAGCTCAGGAATGGCAGAAGCCAGCTCTTTTGGACTCACTATTGTATCTCATGCTTCTGACATATAGAATTCTGTAATACATATGTGTTGAGAAAAATGTTAATCCTTCATCATCATCGATATAGGTAGTTTGAAATTTGTGTCTGCCACTTACCCGTGGCAGATATTTCTAAGAGTCCGTTTCCTCCTCTGTAAAAATGACATAATACTTCATAGGATTGTTTTGAGGATTAAATGAAATAATGCATGTAAAATGCTTGGAAGTGTGCTTACCCCACAGTGAGCGGTCAGAGGTTAGCTGTTTTTACCACGTAGGGACAACAGTAAAGGATGCCCCAGAAAGTTGGATTGAAGGAAATAAGATTGTGCTCTGGGAGATAAGGCGGCAGCCCAACATGTGGATCAGGACAAGACTATAAGCAACTAAATGTCTGTAATTATTTCAACCCTGTGGGATGAAGCATTAAATTCCTTGTATGCATAAAGAAAATTGCTTGGTGCTATCAGGATTACAATTGCTAAGGCACAATTTCTGCCTTTCAGTTGCTTAAAATCCAGTGTGAGTTAAAACTTGTTTTAAAAAATGACTAATGGAGGAAAAGGGGAGTTGCTGTTTAATGGATATGGAGTTTCAGATTTGCAAGATGAAAAAATCCTGAAGATTTGTGTCACAGCAGTGCAAATATACTTAATACGACTGAACTGTACACTTAAAAAAGGTTAAATTTTATATTTTTTAACCACAATAAAGAGATTACTAATATAAAATAATTATAATAAGTATTGCAAGGATGATAGAAATAAGGAGCTAGAAGAACTGAAAGGAGGGAAAAATCACTTCTGAGAGAAGCAGGGAAGCTCCAGAGGACCCTTTCTGTTTTATCTGAGCCTTCCTAGATGAGATGCATGCCTTACTGACTTTTTTCTTTTTTTCTTTTCCCCTCTTCTATAGTACTATATCTCGTGTGGGCATTTGTTCCTGAATCTTGGCTAAACTCCTTAGGCTTAACCTATTGGCCTCAAAAGTAAGTTGAACGTATTTCTTAAATAAAATAAGAATATATTAATACTGCTTTGAATGATCAGATATTTCCTAAAGACTACCCAAATTTTCAATGTTTATTCTTTTAAGATCCATAAATAACCATTTAGAAATTCAAAGCTTTTTAAAAAATCATTATTGGTGCGCCTCCTAATTAAAGATGGTGGGGTGAACACACATCTTTATCTCCATTTCCTCCCAACATCCTGCTAAAATGATACCGTAGAAAAAAATGTAAGGCGTAAACCCACGGGAACAAATAACGGAAAAGTAGATAAGAAGTATCAACAGCATTTTGGGAAGTGGATTGCAGGCGGGTGAGAGGTGACTGACTTAGTTCCCTCTTCTTCCACATTGCTAAAGGAGGGAAGCCAGCAAGAATGTTTGTGCCCTGGAACTCAGAAAGGCTCAGACACTGGAGGTACAGGCACCTCTTTAACACAGTAGTTCTGGGTTGGGCTGAAAACAGTGCTTAAAGAGCATTAGACCTCCAGTCCCCTTCCTCGGCCCTCAAAACTGAAGACCAACCCTCCCCTAGAAGACAGGAGTGTTGCTCTCTGAAAAGGTTGAATGAGGCTCTGGGCTGGGGACGCTCCGTCGAACTGAATGTGGAGATGAGGCTCCTACTGAAAACAGGAGTAAGTGTGAATCTGCTCAGTGATGGGATTCCCCCCACGCACCTTTCCTCATTGGGATCTCAGGCTTCTGGTTGGCAGGCTTATACCACTCTACTTCTCCCAACAAAGAGGGTAGGGTGCTCCCTGAGGAAGTCACCCAGCTCAGGAGAAAAGATCTCTAATTTCTGACATCTGGACATCCTCCAGTGAATGGCCGGGTCTCCTACGGTGGAGCTCACCAGTTGGCCATCCTGCCCACGTGTACATAATGCTTCCAGTTAGTTTCTTATTACTTCATTTTTAAAATATGAATGGACAGCTGTAACTTACCAGACATTAAAAAAACCCTCTAAAATGGAATATAAAAGAGAAAAGCAAAAAAGGGAACTTGAAGGAAATGAAGATAATGCAAGGAACAGAAGAAAATTTTAAAATAACAAAATGCTCAAAGATAATAAAAGATTATAACTATGAAACAACAGAATGCTATAAAAAGGGGAATGTTCAGGGAATTACTGTATTTGGAAATTATAAATATGATGGCGAAAATTAAAATTTTAATGAAAGGTTAGAAGATAAACTAAAAGGTAATCTCCAGAAAGTAGAACAGAACACAGCAAAGTGGCAAATAGAGAAGAGATGAGGAAAGTATAATGGCAAAAAAGCTATCTCTTGGAAGTTCCGGAAAGAGAAAACAGTAGGGAGGAAATTATTAAGGAAACAATGCACCCGGGAAAACATCCAGGACAGAGCACTTGATGTGCTGAACCGTATTGAGAGGATAGGAGATAGAGTCCTATCAGAGAACTTGAGGATTCAGTATTGATAGGTACATGGGATACCAAGCAAAAAGACAAAAAGATGTAACTACTAAATCCAGGAAAAACAAAATATTGTACAAGGAAACATAATAATAATAATACACTAAGGTGCTCAGTTGCAAACATCATTTATATAGTCACAATAATTTTTTTTTAAAGATTGACACCTGAGCTAATATCTGTTGCCAATCTCTTTTTTTTCTTCTTCTTCTTCTTCTCCCCAAAGCCCCCCAGTACATAGTTGTATATGCTAGTTGTAGGTCCTTCTGGTTGTGCTCTGTGGGACGCCGCCTCAGCATGGCTTGATGCGCGGTGCCATGTCTGCACCCAGGATCCAAACCAGGGAAACCCCGGGCCACCGAAGCTGGAGCGCCATGTCAACCACTTGGCCACGGGAGCGGCCCAATAGTCACAATAATTTTTAAAAACTGCTCATGTGGGGGCTGGCCCAGTGGTGCAGTGGTTGGGTTCACATGTTCCGCTTTGCCAGCCCGGAGTTCACTGGTGTGGATTCCAGGTGTGGACCCACGTACCGCTTGTCAAGCCATGCTGTGGCTGGTGTCCCACATATAAAGTAGAGGAAGATGGGCATGGATGTTAGCTCAGGGATCATCTTCCTCAGCAAAAAGAGGAGGATTGGTGGCAGATTAGCCCAGGGCTAATCTTCCTCAAAAAAACTGCTGACATGATCAGAAATTGTGATGTAAGTATAGTAGGAGGATAGGGAGGAAGGTGAGAGGGCAGGGTGCAAAAGAGCTAATTTCCTCATCTCCGTCTTAGGTAGTCCAGAGAAAATGTCTGAAATTGAAAAAAATCAAGAGATAATAATGAGTACCTTGTGTAGAAATGTGTAAGTAAATACCAGAAGAAACAGCTCAGATGCTAAAAGTGTTCCCTTTTGGAGAGTAAGACTCTGGGGTCAGGATGGGTGTGATTACAGGATTCCAGCTTTTCATTATAGGCCTTGTAGAATTATTTGACTGCCTTTTATATGCATGTATTCCTTCAATAAAAATTAAAATTAAATTTTCACAGTATGTTAACTTGGTGATGGACTCGAGAATTCAGCTCTTTCGGAAGTCTGTTACCTGCTTTAATATTCTCTTCTGCAGATACTGGGCGGTCGCATTGCCTGTCTACCTCCTCATTACTATAGTAATCGGTTATATACTCTTATTTGGAATAAACATGATGAGTACCTCTCCACTCGACTCCATTCATACAATCACAGGTAAATGGTATTAAAGAAACTGCTGGGGGATGGAGGATGGGGTGTCAGTACTTTTATCAAGCAAAACAAGGGCCAGCCCCGTGGCCAAGTAGTTAAGTTCACATGCTGTGCTTCAGCAGCCCAGGGTTTTGCTGGTTTGGATCCTAGGCGTGGACATGGCACCATTCATCAGGCCACGCTGAGGCAGCATCCCATGCGCTACAACTAGAAGGACCCACAACTAATAATATACAACTATGTACTGCGGGGATTTGGGGAGAAAAAGCAGGAAAAAAAAAATCTTATTAAAAAAAAACAGCCAAGAATATGCTGCACTAGGTGACACACACTGGCACAATAAAAAGAACCTAGGAGAAAGAAATACAAAGTTATATCAGAGGAAGTGTTTACATGGCAGAAATAAGTTCTGATGAATATGCTTTTTGCAGCACTAGTTAACAGGTGTATTTTCCCATAAAAACCACAAGCATATAATATGTTCTTCAGCAACTTTGCCTGAGAAAAACTTTTTATCCTAAACAGGCAGTGTTGATCAAGGAATGGCCAATAGGTCCATGCAGAGCTTGTCCAGGAGAGGGATTTCGCGGGGAGGGGAGGTGTCATCCTCAGGGTCACTGTACGCCTGACCCCAATTAAGTGAATAGAAGAGCCACAGCATGTTTTTGTAGTTTTCTATTTTTTAAGTTCTTTTACTTCAAGTCTAAAGATTAAAATAAATTAGATTCCTGAGCTTGCTTAGATTCTAGGAAGCAAAGTACTTTTTAAGTTCCCTGATATGATTTTTTAACTTTTCAAAGCCTCTTTTTGTCAGCCTATACAATGTATTTTGAAAATCAATTATAGTATTTTTATATTTCTTCTCTGATAGCCTTCTGTATTCCCTGCATTCTTGACTGGAATTACAGCAAATAGACAATTTGTGCAAAGAGGGAAAATTGTTAGGTTTGCATGAATGATTGTACCAAATGATGTAATAGTTTTGGGGTGTTGATTTAAATATGTTTCCCAAGCCTGGGTAGGCTTACCTACCTATGGTCAAATGGCAAATGGGACTTTAATCATCATTGTATAGTTGAATGAAATATTAGTTCCTTATCCAAATTAGAGATGCAAAAAGTACTTTGCTGATTTTTATTTTAATTGGGACATTTCTTCTAAAGAGAGAATATAAGTAGTCTTTTAATTATGTTAAACGTGGTATTTGTCGTTGTCCAGACATCAGCCTCGTAAACTATGTGGTGGGTCTCTATAACCCACAGAGACTAGAGAAGAAATTGCTTGGGTAACTGAGCCCTTTTTCCTCTCCTTGCAGATAACTATGCGAAAAATCAGCAGCAGAAGAAATACCAAGAAGAGGCCATCCCAGCATTAAGAGATATTCCTATTAGTGAAGTAAACCGAATGTTCTTTCTTGCAGCCAAAGAACTTACACCCAAAACTGAGTTGTGTGTAGACTAGCGGCACACATTTATTATACGTTTTTGATGTAATAATTTTGACCATAATTATTTTGACTACCTCTCTTATTAATCCCTGGTGTTGAAATATAAAAAGATGTAAGCTGAACTTCTCTTAGGTTAAGTTTCATTAGTATTTAAGTATTCTCAAATATAAGTTATTAAGGAGAGAATAAATAAAATACTGCATTACCAAAATAAGTGTCAGAAGCAGCAGCAAGAAGTCCCAACAGAGAGACATTAACGTTGTAATTTTCAGGGGCAATTGTGTCCTCCCTACTGTTTGTTCTCAGAGGCCCAGAATTCAAACTCTTGGATTTGGGAGAAGGGTATGTTTAATGTACGTGTCCTTGCCACCAGTTTCATGTCTAAGACACAAACAAATATTTATTGAGTACTTACTGCATACCAGGCACTGAGGATGTAGCAATGATAAGATTCTCTCTCAAAGAGCCTACGTTTTAGAGACAGATTGAGAAAGACTAAGCAAATAAACAAGAAAATAGTATTTACTGGGTGCTATGCAAAGTTAAGATAGTATAATATTCTAGAATGTAAAGGGGTGACTGCTGTAGATCGGATGGTCAAGGAAGGCGGCTCAGAGAGGCAGCTGAGGTTGAGATTTGATTAGCAAAAACGGAGCCTGTTGTATAAAGATTGGACGGGGAGGGAGAGCTTCCAAGCATGAAGCAGCTAGGCCACACCCTCCGTGGGAAGGAGCTTGGTGTGTCCTCAAGACAGCAGGCCAGGGGGGGCCTAGAGCACACGGTATGTGGGTGTGGTCTGGGGTGAGCCTGGAGAGACCCAGCCCCAGCCGTGAAGGGCTTTGTAGGCCAGTGTAGGAAGTCTGGATTCAAGTGTCAGTGTGATGAGCTTGAGGCTCTCCAGATACTCAGCTCTTGGGAGGTTTTAGGGAAAGGTGTGACATGGCCTGATTTATCTTTTTAAAAAGCCACTGACGGGGCCGGCTCTGTGGCCGAGTGGTTAAATTTGCGCGCTCCACTGCGGCGGCCCAGGGTTCGGATCCTGGGCGCGGACATGGCACCGCTGGTCAGGCCACGTTGAGGCAGCGTCCCACATCCCACAACTAGAAGGACCGGCAACTAACATATGCAACTGTGTACAGGGGGGGTTGGGGGAGAAAAAGCAGGGAAAAAAAAAAACATTGGCAACAGTTGTTAGCCCAGGTGCCAATCCTTAAAAAAAAAAAAAAGCCACTGACAGTGTGTGAAGGATGGATTGGGGAGCGGGAGTTGAGGATGGGGCAAGAGTGGAAGTAAGGAGACCAGTCAGGAGGGTCTCGCATTAGTCCAGGCAGGAAGGCTTGCTGCTTAGAGCAGAGGGAGCAGTGGAGCTGGGGAGGAGCGGGGTGGCTTTGCAGCATCTGCGGGGGACACAGCTGACCGACTGGCTGCATGGATCCGATTGCGCAGGCTAGGCAGACTACTGAGAGAAGCTGTGATCAAGGGTCATTCCTAGGTTTGATGGCTATGCCTTTTACTGAGTCAGGCAGTATTGGGGGAGGCACTTGAGGGGGCTGGAGGATTTGGAATATGAATTAGTTTGAGTGACACCACCTTATTAATATCTGGATGTATCTCATATAAGATTAAGAAGCTTAGATAGAAATAGGTTTTAAAGAGCAAACATATATAACTTAGCAAGAGTAAACACAGTTGGCAAGTGGGACCAAATCTAAGCTTGTCTAGCACTCAAGGCCTTCTAACTTTTGACACCCAAAATCTCTACCCAGGAGTGGAGCCGTGTTTTAACTTATGTAAATTTAACCATACCTGCTGTAAAAAAAGAAAAAATGAAACTAATAATTGTAAATAGTTGGGAAAACTAGGACTTGCATTTCAGTACCCGTATCCCTGCCTAGTAAGCATGCGATGGATAACATGAATCTGCTATTCCTGTTCCCTAGTTTGTCCTAGTTCCTGTTTTTTCATAGCAAGAGCATGGCACATCACCACATTTAAGAGCAGTTTGAGGGGACCAGCCAACTCCATCAAGGGTAGAAGGGTAAATAAATTGTGGTCTGTTTATACAATGGAAAACCACACAGCCATATGCCAACAAGAATGAATTTCTGCTCCACCTAAAAACATGAATGAATATCACAGACATAACGTTGGGCAAAAAAAAAGCCAGACATAAAAGAATATATACTGTATGATTCCATTTATATGAAGTTCAAAATCAGGAAAGACCAGTCTATGGTGATAAATATTGGAATGGTGATATTAACCAAGAGGCGGCAGGAAGGAGCCTGCTGGTGCAGTGGAAACAGCCTACATCTTGATCTGGGTGGTGATTACCTGGATATAATATATTTAAAAAAAAATCAGAGTTATGGGGCCCAGCCCCATAGCCTGGTGATTAAGTTCGGTGCACTCTACTTCATCAGCCCAGGTTCAAGGGTTGGATCTCCAGTGGGGACCTACATCACTCATCAGACATGCTGTAGCGTCATCCCACATACAAAATAGAGGAAGACTGGCACAGATGTTAGCTCAGGGCTAATCTTCCTCACCAAAAAAAAAAAAAAATCAGTTAAATCATTAAGATTGGTGCTCTTGATGTAAGTTATACATCAGTGAAAAGGAAAAGAACTGCCTGTACCCCACCCCCAGAAATTCTGATTCGCTCGTCTGGAGTGGGGTCCAGGCGAGAGAATTTTTAATGTCTCCCTGACACACAACACGCAGCCAGGTTGAGAACTTCTGCCTTAATTGACTGGACTTAACTGAGTCTGTGGTCACCTAGGGGAGAGGCTGTTCACTTTGGAAGAGAAGGTGGCCATTGTCAGAGCTGTTCTCTTCCCACTTTTGCAAGACTCCTGACCAGGTGAACATTCTTCCTTTGCATTCCCCTAGGGCCAGTCATGGGCCCAAGAAGGTTTTGAAATGGGTCAGAAAAGGACCTTAATTAACTCCAGCACTGCACTGCACTCGAAACCTCAAATTAATGTTTCACTGTGCTTCCCGGCCATGTTGTCCTGATAGCTCATAAAAGGTGATGCCAATGTTTTTCAGACTGTGGGCTGCAATTCTTTTGAGGGTCGTGATCAGTTTAGTGTAGCGATTCTCACCTTTTTTTTTAAATAAATCTCAGGACTCCTTTATACTCATAAAGAGTGAGAGCCTGAAAGAGCTTTTGTGTATGCAAGTTATATTTAGAAATTAAAATAGAAAATTTTACTTTATTTGTTTATAAATAATAAACCCATTACATTGTAATATATTTAAGGTATTCTATGAAAAATAACTATAGTTTTCAGAACAAATTTAGCAAGATGAGTAGAATTGTTTTACATTTTTGCAAATCTCTTAAACATCTGGCTTAATGGAAGACAGCTGCGTTCTCATATTTGCTTCATTCAGTCTGTTCTAAAACCACACGTCACAAAGCCTCTGGAAAGCTCCACTGCATACTCATGAGAGAATGAGAGTGAAAAAGACAAATAGCATCTCAGTGTTATAGTGAAAATGGTCTTGACCTCACAGACCCCCAGAAACAGGGTCTCCAGACCACACTTTGAGAACCACTGGCTCGTGGGCCTCAACTAGCATGTGTGTATGTGTGTGTGTGAACTGAGCAGAACGCAGTATACAGAAGGCATTGCGCTCGGTAAGGGCAAATACCTTCATTAAACACCCCCGATGGCCACCTCAGATCCTCTCTGTTCCACATCTTATTTGACCAAGTCCACACAGGTGCCACTTGCCAGTGCACCTCGGGAGGAGGGGGAGTCAACACCCATAGGACACCCTGGAGCCCAGTGTGGGCCAGGCGCCAGTCCCCCAAGGAGGTGGTTGTGAGCATCATTTCCTGAGCTGCTCAGGCGGTCCTGTGAGACAGCTCGGTCACCATGGCAATAGTGAACTCCATAACGCACGCCTGCGTTGGCTCATCTGTCTTCTCTGTTTTATTCCTCTTGCTTCCCGCTCCTGCTCCCTGGTGTCGCTTTCCAAATAAACTGCCTACGCACGAGGCCTTGTCGCAGGCCCTGCTTCCGGGGGAACCCAGGCGGAGAGGTTTTTATTTTGTACGTTGTATTTCGATTACAGGGCCACGATGTAACTGCATTTCCCTACTGCATGTCATAAATTAAGAAAAAAGTTTGAAAGACACTGTGTTTTGCAATAAGCCCAAATAATAACATGAAATACTCCAAATGAAAAACGTCAGTAATATAAAAATGTTCCAGTTTTAACAAAACCTCCAGTAATGAGATTTTCAGTGAGAATTAAAAGTCTGAATATGAAATCACCTATGTGAAAAACCTACAGAATTCAGACCCAGAATTCTGCCCTCCTTGATTTCTTGACCTGCCCGGTTTTAGTCAGAAGGATCTCAATCAAGTGCCTGGGCTTCCTTGAGAATAGGTGCCACTCCTTAAGCAAATTGGTCCAACCCAAACTTTCTTGTATGTCCCACTTTTTTACAGAGTCGTCGGACACACAGTCATATTGCCAGCCCCACACCCGTGGAACCTAGAAAAGCCAACTAAATCAATTGCTACAGCCATTGCCCCAGAACCCAGGAAGGACAGTACAGACCCCCTACCAGCCAGTCACCGCAGTGCAGACTGGATGGAATGTGGGGAAAGGGAGGCAGAAAACAGAAGATCCAGAGGAAAGAGGTTCTGCCGGATTTGTCTTCACAGGATCAGGTCGGGCTGGGGCATTTGTCAAGGTTCTCAGTCCCTCAGTGTAAAACTCAGTGGGGTTAAGTGTGGAACCATGTACTACTTCGGAATGGGTACAAATTGACTTAGCCACCTTTTCTATTCTGGATAGTCTAAGTCAAAACACGACAAAGGTTCATTTTTCAAAGAACAGGACTTCGAGTTAGCCACTAATCTGAACGTGGCCACATAGATAAGGACAACTGATGTCTCAGTGCTCACCTGTATGGACTCATGACCGAGGACCAAATGTTCCCTCCCTCCCCCTCCATGCCTCATCACCACGTAAGTCCCCCTGTGCCAGAGATGTGATGGAAACCTCACAGGCCAAAGGAGCCACGGAGTCAGAAACGATGGCGTGATAGAAAATATAGTCGTAACTCTTGAACAAATGTGTTTGTGGGCCAAGATTTATAGCTCTTTCACACGATACAGGAGAAAACCCTCTCCAAAAACTCAATATCCGTCTCAGGCTATTTCTGCAAATCCAGAGTGTCCAATCTCTGCTTGTGTAGGTCACAGTCACAAAGGGTCACGTGGCCAGGGCTGGATGACACCAGCAAAAGCCTCACGGTGATTGAAATGTCAAACTCCAATCACGCCATAGTCAGCCAGCACAGCCCACTTGTGTCATCAAGCCTCTTTATGCGGCCCCCACTCGCTAGAAGCAGCTGTGAGTCAGCCTGCATCAGCTGCCGCAGCTGCCCCATCCTGTTCCCGCTGGTTTCCAGCACCCCATCTTTTGACTGTTCTCAGGTAATGTGCCATGAGTTGGCATGCTCTGGGGAAAGCACAGTCACTCCTCATCACCATTCTGTGAAGGACAAGCGCCCGACAGGAATTAAAATGCGGTGTCCGCTTTATTACAGATGGAGCCAGGTTTTCAAGTGCTGCATAAACATGAAGCCAAAAGCACGCCTTCTTCCTTAAATCTGATGTGAGGAGGGTTGGGCCTGCAGATCTAGAGACTTGGCCCAACCCTCTGCAACCTGGGAGGTCCAGGCAGATGGCAGACAATTCGGGCGCAGTCCCCTCTGCCCATTTCCACCCATTAGAGAAGTCACACTGCTCCCCGTGAGTGTTAAGGGGTATGGGGTAGAGAGAATGGCAGGAGAGACTTCCCCAGTCCTTCCCCAAGAAGGCAGAAGTGTTTCCATCTCTGAGGCAGAAACAGGAGAAAGACAATGGTTCCCGCACCCTGGCCACTTAGGTTGTCTCCTGTTTTCTCCTATTTTCAAATAACACAATGGACATCTTTGTCGATAAACTTTGTGAAATTGTGTCTTTGGGCTAGGTTCTTGTCACTGGAATTATTACAAGGTCAAAGGGCTTGAACATTTTTAAGACACTTAATATGTGATGTCAGACTGATCTTCAAAAAGGTTATATCAATTAACCCACTCCCTATAGCTCACTAACATTGGGTACTAACCTTATACTGGTGTGATGGTTAATTTCATGTCAACCTGACTGGGCTAAGGGATGCCCAGAGAGCTGGTAAAACATTATTTCCGGGTGTGCCTGTTTCCAGAAGAGAGTAGCATTTGAATCAGTAGATTGGGTAAAGAAGATTCTCCCTCCCCAGTGTGGGTGGGCATCCAGCCCCTTGAGGGCCCCGAATAGAACCAACGTTCTCTCTCTTCTTGAACTAGGACATCCATCTTCTGCCGTCAGCCGTCGGAGTTCCTGGCTCTCGGGCCTTTGGACTCTGACTGAATTATACCATCCGCTGTCCTGGGTTTCCAGCTTGCGACAGTAGATCATGGCTATCTCAGCCTCCGTAATCACATGAGCCAATTCCCATAATAAATCTCCTCATATATCTATATATCCTACTGGTTTTGTTTCTCTGGGGAACCCTAAACGATACAGCTGGATATGAAGTGTTCCTTACACTGGGAGTATGTGAAAGTCACAGTGTTCCATTTTTCTAGATGTTACTAAATAGGTTTTGATTTCCCACTATCCATGTTGACAAGAATTTCACAATCATTTTTGGGGAGGGAGATTTCCTCAGCCTCCCAGGGGCTGTTGACGCTTATTCTAGCCAAGAAAATGGGAAAGAATACTGGCTGTCAGTCCGCAGTGTTTGCTGCTGCTGCCATTGTGCCTTTTCCAGGCCCATATGGTCCAATGTTCCACATCTTCCCCTTCCCCCACAGACTGCCACAGCCTCGCACAGCAGCTCGCAGACCTCTGTCCCTCTGACCCCATCTCAGGACACCGAGGCATTGCTGCTGGAGTGGGGCGCCCACCCTGTGGCAGAGGATTCTGCCTGTCCCAGCGTTCTGCTCCCCAGCTTCCTTTTCCTTTGAAATGGTCCCCACTTTTAATGAGGTGCATGGTGACCTAGAATAAAGCTCCCCCTCCCTTGCAGCAAAGCAGTCGGACGCCAGTTTCTTCTGGGCAGTGCATTAGACGAAGGGAAAAGAGTGTGTGTAATTTCTGTAGTGTCTCTCAAGGAAGGAGCATGTCCCTCTTCAGCCCTCCTCATTCCTGCTGCCTGGTGTGTGGATTTAATGATGGAAATCGGGGTGCTCCCGTGGACCATGAGATGACCTTAAAGATGGAAGCCACACAGCAGCAGAGCAAAAAGGTAGAAAGAGCCCAAATCCTGATATTATACCAGCCTTGAATGGCTTATGTCTATACGTGGACATGACAGAGAAACTTCCTTCTGTCTTGTTTCAGCCATTGTTATTTTGGGTTGTCCAATCGCAGCCAAACCTAAGCCTAACAACACAGTGTCCAGGCACAAAGACGTCATCTGTGCTCATCTGAAATAATCCTGCTAATTGCCAAGGTGGCGTGAATGGCTAGTCAACCTCCGATGTGGCCAAGAACCACCTGAGGAGCTGTTAAAATGCAGGTTCCCGGCTCTAATAAGTCCAGAAGGCCCTGGAATCTGCGTTTGTATTGAGGTATAATGGACATATAACATCATGTTAGTGTCAGGTGTACAACATAATGATTCGATATTTGTATACACTGGGAAATGATCACCACAGAAGGCTAGTTACCATCTGTCACTATACAGTTACAAAAACATTTTTTTCTCGTGATGAGGAGTTTTAAGATTTACTCTCTTAGCAACTTTCAAATGTGCAGTACAGTATTGACTATAGTTCCTATGCTCTACATTACATCCTTAGGACTTATTTATTTTATAACGGAAAGTTCGTACCTTTTGACCCCCTTCACCCATTTTGCCCCCACACTGCCTCCCTGGCAATCACTAATCTCTGTATTTATGAGCTTAGTTTTTGTTTGTTTTGTTTTTTAGATTCCACATGTAAGTGAGATCATTCAGTATCTGTCTTTCTCCCTCTGACTCATTTCATTTAGCTTACTGCCCTCTAGGTCCATCCATGTTGTCACAAATGGCAACATTCCATTCTTTTTTATGGCTGAGTGGTATTCCATTGTGTGTGTGTATGTGTGTGTGTGTGTGTGTATCCTACATCTTCTTTATCCATTCATCCATCGATGGACACATTTCCATATTTTGGCTATTGTAAATAATGCTGCAATTAGCATGTGGGTGCATGTATCTTTTCGAATTAATGTTTTTATTTTTGTCAAATCAATACCCAGAATTGGAATTTCTGGATCATATAATAGTTCTATTTAATTTTTTGAGAAATCTCCATACTGTTTTCCATAGCGGCTGCACCAGTTTTCTTTCCCACCAACAGAGCACAAGGGTTCTCTTTTCTCCACATCCTCTCCAACACTTATTTCTTGTCTTTTCAGTAATAGCCGTTCTAGCAGGTGATATCTCATTGCGGTTTTGATTTGCATTTCCCTGATGATTAGTGACACTGAGCATCTTTTCATGTGCCTGTTGGATATCTATCTGTCTTCTTTGGAAAAATGTCTATTCAGATCCTCTGCCTATTTTTCAATCAGATTGTTTGGTTTTTGCTATTGAATTGTATGAGTTCTTTATGTATTCTGGGTATCAACCCCTTATCAGATGGATGATTTGCAAATATCCCATTCAGTAGGTTGTCTTTTCATTTTGTTGATTGTTTCCTTTGCTGTGCAGAAGCTTTTTAGGTTGATGTAGTTCCACTTAATTATTTTCGCTTTTGTCGCCTTTGCTTTTGGAGTGAGATCCAAAAACTCGTCGCCAAGACCGATGTCAAGGAGCTCACTGCCTGTGCTTTCTTCCAGGAGTTTCATGGTTTCAGGTCTTACATTCAAGCCTTTAATCTGTTTTGAGTTAATTTTTACGTATGGTGTAAAATAGCAATCTAGTTTCGTTCTTTTGCATGTGGCTTTCCAGTTTTACCAAAACCATTTATTGAAGAGACTGTCCTTTTCCCATTGTATATTCTTGCCTCCTTTGTCATAAACTGATTAACCGTATGTGCATGGGTTTATTTCTGGGCTCTCTGCGCTGTTCCATTGATCTATGTATCTGTGTTTAGGCCAACACCGTACTGTTTTGGTTGCAATAGGCTTTTTTAGCAGGCGTCCCTGGAGGCTCTGATGGGGATGGGCTGAGGACCACATGCTGGGAGACAGTGGACCTTCGAAACCAAAGGCCTGGGTAAGGACGGTCTCCAGGCTACAGTCTGCTCTATCTGCACGAAGCTTCCTTTTGTTTGCTGTCCTCCCTCCGCACTACCTCCCCCGAGACACACACCCACACACAAACACACGCACACCATCCCCACCAAAAGAAACCTCAACCCTGTGCTGGTCTGTCCTTCCTGGGGTGGAAAGGGAAGACACTGTATTTTTCTTTGGTGAATCTACAGCAGCAAAAAATGAGCAAGATGCCAGTAATCACCACTTGTCCCACTTTTGCTAATATAGCAAGTAAAGGAACAGCGTGCAGTTTTAATTTGCAAATGTGAATACTAATAAGGCTTAATATTTTATACAAATAGTGACTAAACGTACATTAAAATGGCCCACTTTCAAGAAGCAGAGATAAAAAGACATGGGCTTTGGTATCAGTCAGACCTGAGTGCAAACCCAGCTCTACCACTTCCTGCCAGTGTGACCTTGGACAGGTAACTTGACCTCTCTGAGAATCAGTTTCTTCGCCTGTAAAAAAACACCCATTTTATAGGATATAGAGAAACATGACATATATAAAACACTTAAAACTGTGCCTGGCACACAGTAAGCCCTCAAATAATGATAATCCTTATTATATCTCACTCGTTTCCTCATGGTGATCACTGCCCCAGAATCTGTGCTTCATCTCCTCCAATTTTCGTCATTCCTGTATCAGTGGCCTGTGGCCGCCGTAACAAAGTACCTCACACTTAGTGATTTAAATCAGTAGAAATATATTCTCGCACAGTACTGGAGGTCAGAAGTCTGAAATCAGTTTTACTGGGAAGAAATCAAGGTGTCGGCAAAGCTGAGCTACCCCCTGAGGTTCTCGCTGCAGGATAATCTGTCCCTTGCCTCATCCAGCTTCTGGTGGCTGCCGGCATTCCTTGGCTTGTGACCACGTCACTCTGGTCTCTGCCTCAATGGTCGCATGGTGTTATGGACTGAATGTTTGTGTCCCCCCAAATTCCCATGTTAAAATCCTAACCCCCAATGTGATGGTATCAGGAGAAAGGGCCTTCGGGAGGTGATTAAGTCCTCAGGGCGGGGCTGTCAAGAAAAGGATTAGTGCCCTTGTGAAAGAGAGCCCAGAGAGCCCTCTTGCCTTCTCCACCATGTGAGGACGCAGCGAGAAGATGGCCATTTATGAGCAGATGATCGGACACTGAATGTGCCGGTACCTTGATCTTGGACTTCCCAGCCTGCCGAACTGTGAAAAATAGGTGTTTCTTCCTTAAGCCACGCAGTCTGTGGAATTCTATTGTAGCAGCCCAAACAGACGAAGACACGTGGTATTTTCTTCTATGTGTGTATCACATTTCCCGCAGCCTCTCTTTTATAAGGACACTTGTGATTGGTTTAGGGCCCATCTGGATAATCGAGGGTAATCTCCCCACGTCAAGGTCCTTAACTTAACCACATCTTCAAAGACTCCTTTTCCTTACAGGGTAGCATTTACAGATGCCAAGGATCAGGACCTGATATTTTTGGGGACCATTATTCAGCCTTATTTCCATCGTTATATATTAAAGTATGGCTTAAAACTCATCTCAGAAAAACAAAACAAAAACCAATGTGCTAGGATGATACAACACAAAGAAGGAAGCCCTGTGTCCTCGACAGCAAAGTTGTACCACTGAGTACCCCAAACCTGGAGACACCCGATGCCGTAGTTGGACTGTGTCAGATAATCAATCCCTATTTTGAAACAGAGAGAGAGACCAACGTGCTTATAGACAAAGGATTACCCTTCCCTCTCTCTTGCTGTCCCCTCTCTCCCTGCCTCCACCTGCTCCCCTGTTGCCCCGCCTGGGCTGGACTACCTCACTCACAGGGGCCCTTTCTAACATGGCCCCTCTCCTCAGGAACAGAGCCTGTGTGGTTAAGTGTTTGAGCTTTGGATCAGAGAGACCTGGACCAGTTCTCAAGTCGTGGCTTCACCTCCTACTTGGTGCGGGAGGCCTTGGAGACTTTTCCCCCTAAACCTCTGTTTTGTTATCTTTTAGATGGGGCACCTCCCTCAAGATAATCCTGAGGGTTGAATCAGGTGGAGTGGGTGAAACCCCAAGAATGGCAGAGCCTAGCCCCCAGTTCTCACTGCTGTGCCCTAAGTGTTCCCTGCCCCGGCTGGCACCCCATATGTGTTTCCATCTCTCTCTGGACGTCCTCTATGCTACACAAGAGTTGGCACACACACTATGTCATTTTTACTTTTCTGCTCTGGATGTGTCTGTTTCATTTCGGGTCCCCAGTTCCCAGCATGAAGGCGCTAAGTAAATGGTCATTGAATGAAAAAGAAACAGTTCAGAGGCTCCTATCTGGAATGATCAGAAGTGTTACAATTAAATAGTTTGGAAGGTACAATGAGAGAAGTGTAAACTTTTTTCGTATTTTAACAAGTCAAACCATTTAAGGACATAAATATTCAGAATCATCAATGTGGAGATCTAATAATTTAACAACCTTAAATTACTAGAAAAACCATGATTCTTTCCTTACTACTTTCAAATTTTGATGAGTCTTTTAAGATTTTTTTCCTGAAGTTACTCAAGTTTATGAAACTAGTCCGATCACTACTTCAGACCAAATTCCCCGGCATCCTGTAACGTGGAGATTAAATGCAATGTGTGTGAAAGACAGATGAACCTGCTGCAGGATGAAAAGGCAATTAGGGATGATGGCCTCTGACCATGAAGGCGCACAAATTAAAGAACTGTCAACCCAAGACGGAGATTCTATCAGTGATGAATCCGTCATTTCACTTGACTGCTGATCTAGTACAATTATGGGAAAACTAACAGAAACGACCTGAGTGAACAGACAGACTGGGGCCATTTGTTTCTTAGGTGAAATTTCCAGGCACCCAATTTTGGCCTTTGCTTTTCTATCACTGCTGAGTGGCAGTTGGCAGAGACAGATGACCTTTACTTAACCTTGAGAAGAACTCTACCCCTTCCCAGCCAACATAAGGAATGTGTGTCAGTGCCTATTGACAACCCATTTGCAGGAGTTATTGAATGTTTGGTCTAAGTCGATGATATCTTTGCCTTTTTGAACTTTATTTTACAAAATAAATATCTTTCCTGGGCCCGCTTGGGAGTTTGAGAGGGCCACACACCATGTACAGATGCATGACAAATTTAAAAGGTCACTTTTATCTGTTTTGTTTTGGTTTGGGGTTTTTTTTACTCAAACGTTCATCTGAATGAATATGGAGAAATAACCAAGTTCCATGTGCCACCTTCTTCCTGGAAGACAGTCTACTTTCATTCCTCCAGGTATTTAGAAAATGTTTATTGCTGTCAGCAACCCAATAGATAAGTGATTCCAAAACAAATCCTAAATCGAGCACTGCTTCTGGGCTTAACTCCTTCCCTCCCACACCTAGTTGTGTAATGATTTGTTCAGAGATGTGAAGTAAACGAAATCGGATCAGATAGCCCATCCCTCAAAGAAAATGGTTCCAGTGAAGTTAAATCCCAAAACTTGCCCTTGTGTTCACCTCTCTAACCCGTCGTTATCGGGAGCTTCCTGTCACCAATAAGATTAGTGGGAGTTAGTGCATCGGGCTAAATCAGATTTTTCCTGTTGGATTAATCACGAGAATGTCCTGAGCCAAATAACTTATGTGACTGAAGGGTATCGATCAGCCCGTCGACGAACACATTCTATGGCTCCATAGACTACATCAGAAATGCTGTGGTTAAAAGTCTGTAAGATTTTGGCTATTTCATGATTATAGAATTTTAAATCTACCTAAGTAATGAATATGGAATGGTATCTAATGGCCGATGTTTTAAATATTTTCATCGTTTTTAATTACTATCACTTATTTTTAAAGTAACACAGGTGCATTGTAGAGAATTTTAAAACTATAGAAAACAAAAAAAAAATTAAAATCACTCATAATTAATCACCCAAAGATAATTACTCTTAATAGTCTCTTATAAACCCTTCTAAGGATGTGTGTATGTGTTTGACAAAAAAAGAGATCACACTGTAAATATAATTTTGCCTCGTTTTTCAAATAACATTATATTGTGAGCATTTAGCAACTGCATAATATTGTGTCATATGGATACACCATAATTTATCTCACAAATTCCCTATTATTGGACTTTTAGGATGATTCTAAGTTTTTGTTTTCAGAAATTATTATAGCCAATATCCTTTTATATAGTATATACTATATATACTATACTATATACTATATATACCAAATACAATATAAAAATATTTGTCCTTATCTCTAATTACACCCTTAGGAAATATTTATAGAAGGGAAGGGGTATAAAATTTCTAAAGGCTCTTATTACTTATTGCCAAATTGCCGGGAAGGTAGCCTCAATTTTAGGCTCTTACCAGTAAAGCATGGTTGTTCGCTTGTCAACATCAGGTATTAATAACCTATTTATCCAATATGCATCTTAAGCTTTAATTATTTAACAATGTGATAGTGGGCCTTCTGTGGTCATTTTCAGAATAATGAAATAAGTTCAAAGAAGTTACAAAGTGGGCTGTGGAGAGTTGACAGGCCGTGATTTCTTAGGAATTTACTTAGACTTATTTAAAGATTTTTTATTTTTCCTCTTTCTCCCCAAAGCCCCCCAGTACACAGTTGTGTATTTTCAGTCGTGGGTCCTTCTAGCTGTGGCATGTGGGACATCAGCATGGCTTGATGAGCAGTGCCACGTCCGCAGCCAGGATCTGAACCGGTGAAACCCTGGGCCGCCGAAGCGGAGCGCGCAAACTTAACCACTTGGCCACGGGGCCGGCCCCTACTTAGACTTATTTAATAAGCAAATTTGTATTAAGAGATTCCCAGCAGGCCCCGGAGACAGAAAACACTTATTTGTATAGCAGGACTCAAACTTTGAAACTAATTTAGAAAATTCCCTTCACATACAAAATAATTATTTTGCGAGAATGAAAACAGCATGGGCTGGTTCAAATTTTAAACCTGCCTAAATCATCTTGTGTAAACGATTTGCAGGAACTTTCCGTGATACATAAAGACCTTCAGCCTCAGTGAGAGAGGCCTAGCAAACTCTTCTCTGTTGCAGTAACGGAATGCAAAGAGAAGAAATACAGTGATCTGATTATAGACATATGCAAGTTATTGAAGACTTACAGACCGTCCTGTTACATAGGTCTCAGTTAGCTTACCACATTGTTAAAAAGAGAACGGAGAAATCACAATTCTAAAACTATGCTTAAATCATGTCATTTTCACTTTTGGGGATTTACAAGAGACTTTAGAAACTTTTAGAGCCTTAGCGTCATTGTCAAGCACACCCGTTGTCACTCAGTTTTTGAAGCACACAAACCTCAGTTGACAGAAAGCCAGATCAACCCGCTTTCTTACCCAGTCCTTGCTCTTATTTCTCAGAAGTGTCACGAATTTGAATTCTGTTTCGCATTCTTTAGCTTTTTTATCCTAGTTGCAAAGATAGTCTCTTAGAGGAAATCCTTCTTTAAATCAAGTTCCATCTGGACAACGCCTTGTTTCAATCAGTAAGTGCCCAAGGCAAAGGGAGTTTCTTTAAAAGAGTTTGCATGCTAGACCCTTACGAGAAAGCTGTTCTGAAAATTCCTGTCTCAGGACTGGACTTTAGTTGAGATACTGCTGTCACGATGCCCTTCCGGACCTGACATTACCTGTCAGCCCTCCCCATGGAGGATGAGGCTGCCCTTGGCTTTGCATGTGTTACCGGAAAGGGCCAGGTAGAGGTGCACATGCCACACGTGTCCCACTTAAAGCACTTTAGTATCTTCTCCTTGCCGTTAGTGTGCACATGATCAGGCCTGTGCCTGCCTGCCCACCTCCCACCACTGCTTCTCCTGCTCCTTCTACTCCAACTCCACTGGCTTCCTTTCTGTTCCAACCCTCTAGGTTCTCATTTACCTCAGGGCCTTTGCACAGGCTATTCTCTTGCCTGGAAAGCTCCTTTCCCAGCTCTTTGCCTGGCTGGTTCTTCCTCACCCTTCAGGTCGTCAGATACCACACATTTAGACCAGGTTTTCCCGTGTTATTTCCTATCATGTTTTTCATGCCACAAATTGCAATTTATAGTTTAGAATAATGCTTCTCAAACTTTCTCAGGTGTAGGATGAATTTTTCTCAATTTCCAGTTTGTTACAGATCTATACTTCTGTAAAATATAATAAAAATGAATTACTAGAAAAACGAGATGAAAAAAAGACAAACAACAGAAGCTTGATTTTTTCTTTTTCTGCTAGACTCAACAAACATAAAATTACTCTGTCAAATGGCTCCAGAGGATTCTAAACATTTCTCTCAACTTCTGTGCTGACTTGTCTCAGCCTGGTAACACACAGGTTTTTGTCCAGCCTTATTGCACAGACTCCAGTGTGAGAATCATTGGTTTGTCCCCACTAGACTCCTCTGTCTTACTCACCACCTGTCCCTAAGGTCTGGAATGGTACCTGGCATGTAGGTAGGTGTTCGATACATTTTTACTGAATGACTTGAGTGGTTGAACAAACAATCAGTCACTGATAAGGGAGGGTATGTAGCAAAAAGTGGTCCACTGGGCAGTGTGGCCGGGTGAAGGTGGTCAAGTCTGCAAGCATCACGGGGGACCGGCAGGGGCCCAGGGGTGACTCGACAGCACTCTCACTGCCCAGGCCCATGGAGGTCAAGAGAGGCCCGGGGCAGCATCCTTTGCCAATGCAGCAGCTGTGTTTTATCCCAGAACAGCTCGGCTCAGCCCGCCCCCCATGCTCTGACTCGTGGCCCCTCTGATCTCTGACTGGATTCCCCATGAGGACCCTGGGTGGGAATTCCATTCAGAGTCTATTGATGTGACCTGGGTGGGTGGGGAGCCACCTGAGGGGAGATTCAGAGAGACCCTGGGAAGTCAGGTTTCGGTGGGATCGGCTGGCAGTCGTTGGCCCTCTGCTTGTGAGTAGATACCTAAGCAATGTGCAGCCTCGACACAGAGTCCCAGAGCAGGCCAGCAGGGACTCAGGCCTGAAACAGGGACAGAATCTACAGTGGCTGGGGGCAAGAGGGAGACCGGAGGCAGCCGAGTCAAGCCTGGTGGGCTTCCAAAGGTTGGCCCCTCTCTCTAGGGACACATGACTTCGAGAGAGAGTAGGCTTAGATATAAACTCACAACATAGATAAGGAAACTGAACTTTTCTGGACTTATCAACCTGGCCAGGAGAAATGTTGTGGGCAAAACATACAAGACAGAGAGAAATGGGCAAGGGGAGGGGGCTGGACCCAGGGGCCTCCCGGCCAGGAGGAGGAGGTGACGGCGAGGTCAGATAGGAAGCCTGAGCAGCCAGCCTCTTTCTCATGGGGGGTGGGGGCCAAGGTAGGACCAGCAGGCAACGGCAGAGAGAAAGCGCAGCAGGAAGCAGAGAGAAGAGGAGAAGCAGAGACGTGAGGATGCAGGATGGGGAGGCACCGGCAATTCTCCGAGGCTGAGCTGTCTGGTCCAACATGCAAGTCAGTCCGTGTGGAAACCTCAGAGACATCCTTAAAATTCACTATCAGTAAAGGGCCCCAGGAAAGGCCAACCCAGCCAGGAAAACTACCCTATGCAATCTCTAGGGTGTCTGTTATGAGCCCAATGTTTTCATTTTTATTTCTTTCTATTTTCCTATCACAATTAGCAGTAAGATGTTCCGAATAAAAAAGGCCTACATCCAGGTTGACCAATGTGAAAGTGCCATTTTTGTTAAGTCAAAAATGGTCAAATACTAGCTATTTCACGTCGTTCCACCTAACGTATTTGGGTCCAGAACAGGAAGCAGAGGGGAGCTAAGAGACGAACTTCCTCCTCAACTAGTTCTGGGTGTGTAGCAGAGCTACGCCTCAGGGACCAGAAAGGTGATGGCAGCAACGAAGAGGGAAAGTGGCTGCATCCCCTGGAGAAGAGGGAAAAGGGACAGTGACAAAGGGAGCTGCGCAGAAGAGCAAAGGAACAGGGTCCTCTCTGGCAGGAAGAGGGGCACCAGGGAGTGGGGTGGGGGGACTTCCAGGCTGAGCCCTGAGGCGCCGTCATCCCATTCTCAGGAGGGTGCCGGGCTCACACTGGCCCTGGCAACCGGACTGTGAACACAGCGGTGTAAACTAAGCCACCAGAGCTATGTCTGTAATGTATGAAATGTAAGTCTGTGTTGGTTTTAATCAGATTAGTGGGTCATTTTTTCCCTGTTCTGATGTCCCCAGGCAGCCCAACACTAAATGCCCAACCACCCTCGCTGCGATGCGGCTGCCCACTTCTGCCACCGTATAAAGTGGAATCGACCACCCTCAGTACCGCTGAAAGAAGGAATGCCCAATGTCACTGCCCCAGAACCGCCTGCCACTCCACCTGCAGAGGCCTGCCACCAGAAGCATCGGAGGGGAGGGGCCAGCTTTCTGAGGGACAGCACCCTTGCCCCCATTCCCCATGCCAGTAGGCCCTCGCCCCTGCCTGACATGGGAGAAGCTGCAATCTCACTTCCCTCTCTGGCTCCTGACCTTCCCTTTTCTCCCCACTGATGTCAGGATGGTGGTTGGCAGTGGGGAGAACAGTGACGCTAAAGCTGACTTAGGGACACGACACACTGGAGACAAAAGGACACATTCTTGTTTCACATTTGGGGTCCTCCTTCAGGCTGATCTACAGCTGTGGGGTCCCTGCTCTTCCCTCAGCATCCTCTGGCAAGGCCACCTCTCCTGCACGTCACCAGCAGAGCCCTGGGGTCTTGGATGCTGGCCCCCAAGTGTCCCCTATGAGAATTGAACACAATATTAATCTCTTACACTTCAGTATCCTCAGCTGTCAAGTTGTGAGAATAATGGTAGCTACATCATAGGGTCCTTGTGAGAATGAAATGAGTTAAATTCTTAGAACAGCACCTGGCACGTAGGAAGGATTGCATCAGTGTTACATAATGATAGAAGTATTATTGTCGTCATTGTTGAAAAGACACAGAGTTTCTCATGCAACTCAGGGCAGAAATGCAGCTGGGTATCAGGAATGCAGTGGAACCAGGAACTAACTAACCACCAGGTCCCTCGGCTGCTTATCTCTGTTCCTCCAACCACATCTGTTTCGTTTTGTGTCCCTCTCCAGATCAACCTTCTTTACTCCCCAATCCACACGGCCAAATATGTCCACCCGCATCTCCTAAATGCTCTTGTTATGGACTCAGCCGTGGTCCTAGGCTGGTTTCCCTTGTGAACTGGACAGTGGTCCCCAAAGAAGAGGGAAATAATGGTGAGCTGAACAAATCCCCTGAAAGGTGTCTACTATAAGACAGAAGAGAGCATTAATAGGAATTCCTCACACACTGATGTCAAAGTGACAGTTGAATTTCTGTCCTTTCTGGAGAAGTTGCAAAGCAAAAATCTATTGTGAGCTTGGACATCACTACCAAGAGAATTAAATCAAGGTACTACTTTGACTAATACAAAACTACGTTTTCTTCTATTTCAATGTGAATTTTGAAGTGATTGCTCTCCAAATAACAACCAGGGCAGACTGTGATACAGAGAAGGTGCAGCCCTGATCTCTGGGGCCTTGATGACTTAGAAGCTATTTTGAAATTTTTTTATGTTACTTTTCCTGTTTCTAATGTTATCTTCCTGTTGTATGTTAAATATTTTGTTGAATGTATGAGATAAATATGCTAAGAACCATTGTGATAGCTTTTCTGAGGTGACGTGCTTGGCGAAGTTCAGATGAATGCTGAAAAACACTTCGGGCAATTAAAATAACTGACAAACGAAACAACTATGAGGATGAGCTTTGTGGCCTTCCCTTATGTGCAGAAAACTAATTGTGCTCGTTTTCCTGGTTGATTAAGGAAATCTTCCATGCATCTCCTATTTTGTTTTCATTTAAAAGATCTAACAGCAGAGCAAACGGAAGAGGGAGAAAGTGTTAATGGTTTTAGGGATTCATTTAAACAAGGCAGCAGGTGCCATTGGTTTCTATTTACGATTCAACAATTAGAAAAGGAAGACACATGAGCATCTAATGTTGGGCCAGAATGCTTTTCTTTGGTGAAAGCCAAATAAGCCTACAATCATGGACCCTGTTTACAATTTTTTGCTGAAGTGATGCCACTCTTGGAAAGGATGGTCTCATATTTAGGAATAACAGGATTGCAAGGCTAAGATGAACTTTAAGAAGCTATCTAGAGAAACAACCCGAATGTCCATGAATGAACAAATGGATAAACAAAATGTGGTCTATCTACACAATTGAATAGTATTCAGCCATAAAAAAGGAATGAAATTCTGATTCATGCTAGAACATGGATGAACTTTGAAAATGTTACGCTAAGTGAAAGAAGCCAGTCACAAAAGTCCACGTATTATACGATTCCATTCCTATGAAATTCTACAATAGGGAAACTTATAGAGACTAAAGTAGATTTGTGGTTGCTTAGGGCTGGGGTGGGAGATTAGGGGCTTGATAGCAAAGGAGCATGGGGTTTCTTTTTGAGATGATGAAATGTCCTAAAATTGCAGTGATAGTCGCATGCATCTGTGAATATATTAAAACCACTGAATTGTACGCTTTAAATGGGTGAATTACAGTGTATGTGAATTCTATCGCAATAAAGTTGCTTTAAAAAATGAGTGGATGGATAGACAAAAACTGGTCAAAAAAAAACGCTGTCTAACTCATCCATATTTAGATCATTCCAAACATATGAAAAACTGAGAAGTGCTGGTTGACTGGGTTGGTCTCTTGATAAAGCCTTTTCAGACTCTTGTAGTGCCAAACTAGAATTCTAATGCCGACTGAATTTGCATTCATTGTATTGCATCTTATGCGACAAATAATTTTGTTACCCCAAAATAATTTCTTTCCACTTCATAAACCTAAACAAGTAGGTGATCAGTTGTCTTATATCTCTTTATATTGAACATTAGCCTTTTTTCAAATAACACTTTTTTCACAAAACATGTCCTGGGTAAAAGCTTTAGAACACAGCCACGGTTTATCAAAACATGAAAAACGTGACTGCATTCAGGAGCTTGGAGAATATAATTTCTATTCTGCCGATGGCAAACGAGAATGACAAAAATTGTGGCAATTTTTAAAGCAAACAAAAGCAGATAGTTAAGAACATGTGGTAAATTCTCTTAATCCTAAAAGCTAGGCTGCAAGATGTTTCTGGGTATTTGGGACACTAGGGTATGGCAGAAAAGAAATGAAAGATGTAGAGTCATTGCTTGCCATCTAAACCCAAAGACAATGGTGACCGTTCAAGAACTGCTCCTTCTATAGACTAAGTACCTCAGAGACTTGCAGAAGATCAAGCAACGACAGAAGGAATCCATGCAAAAAGAGAGGCTGAAAGAAAACGAAACTGAGACCTCCCTTCAGCCTGGTCCATTAGGGTGAAAACGCCCCCGAGGCTGGGAATTCTGGTGAGCCCATCAACCTCCCAAGGGCAGGCAGCAAGCCGGCGGGCCCCTTGTTTTCAGAGAAAGTTTTCCCCAAACCCAGATGGGCACCCAGTCCAGAGACCAGGAAGTGAAGTTGCTGTAGACACTCCCTGGGAAGTTTTCTCTGGATTTCTAGGACTAAGCTGCGCCATAAAAACATCCCAATGGAAGCACGTGCGCTGAATCAGGACTCCCTGGCTTGAATTCAGATATCAAGGTGGCAGGTCAGGGATGGGCTACGACATGGGGTATTTTGTGAGCCCACAGCTTCCCCAGAAGAACAGGTGATAGGCAAGAGCTTGTAGCCCTCCTGGAAGATGGCCACAGAGCTCCAGAAAATAGCAGAGAAGTGCCGTCTAGGAAGGAAAGACTCAGTCTGGTATCCTGTGCTAATAATTACCTTGGACTTTAAATAAATAGATTTCCAAACCACAGGAGGAAGTTGAACAAACTTAATGCTTTCTTTTGGATCAAAGCCAAGGCAGGAATGTAAGCCGTACTCACCCAGACTTCACCCCGGGAGCTTGCAGAAATGCCGGAAAGTTCACATCGGCGTTTCCCGGGGGCTGAAACCCCCAGGAGATAGTGTCTTTAGAAGTTATGTTTGTGAGACATCACACTCCGGTAACTTTGTGACTGATAATCAATTGTCCTGCTACGACACAGTTTGCTCAGGTTGACTCTGAAGAAGAATGGACGTGTGTTTATATTTAGGAAATTTCTGCATTTAGGTATGTTTACTCTTAAATCAACTCAAGTGACTTTCTAGATTTTAGCAAAATAAAATCATTTCTACTAAAGCCAGACATACACATACCCGAGGACTCAGCAACCACTCCTAGATATCTACTCAACAAAAATGTACACATATATACACAAAAGGCGTATTCAAAAACATTCACAGCAGCGTTATTCATAATAGCCCCAAACCTGGAAGCAATCCAAATGTCCATCAACACTAGAATGGATAAATGAATAGTGCTATATTCCTACGATAGAATACCATAGAACAATGGCTGACTCCTATGTACACAGTGTTGAGTAAAAGAAACCAGACACAAGTGAGCACATACTGTATGATTCCATTTGTAGAAACTTCAAAACTGGCTAACACGAATCTATGGTATTAGGAGTCAGAACAGTGGTTGTTTTGGGGAGGAAGTGAATGTGGTGGCTGGGAGGGGCCATAAGAGGGGCACCTGGAGTGATGGTAATCTATTTCTTAACCCAGCTGGCATTTCACAGGGTGTGTTATCTTTTAAAATTCATCAAACATTCATGATTTGCTCACTTTTCTGCATCTGCTATGTGTTGATAAGAAATATATTTTAAAATCAATTTTTAAAAATATCTTTTAATGGTCTATATGGTAGCTGTAACTATTGCTAGGGGCCAGTAAATTATTATAGAAACTATGTAAAACTTCTGAATTTGCAGGTGTACTGTTTGATGTACCTGGCGAGACCCCAGATTATGACACTGTGACCATTATTTTTGATAACTAAAGCCCCAAGTCTTACTCCTAACTTAAATCTGGATATTGTCTCTACCATGTTGTTTACCGAAATAATCCTGGAGTTTAAAGTAATTTAAGGCACTCACAGAAAGCTCTAGTCTAATGATGACCTGGATCTCCAAAACTGGTCTTCCCTTCATGTCTTACTTTGGAATTGAAATTATCATCCCAGAAGTACACCTGGGACCTTTTTACCTTTACATGATGGATGCTCAGAGGTCACTGCAAGTGTGTAGAAGACACGACCTTTACAAACCTAGGAGAGTCAAAAACTAAGAGTGTCAGGAAAGAAACTACAGGATTTCTTTAGAATGATTTCCTTGGAGTTACTTGTAGAAATTTAAATTTTGTCATGCTAAAAAAAGATTGTATTATTCCTTTAATGGCTCAGTGGCTAAAGAAAAAGATACAAATATTGTTTTACTAGAAGAGTCTAAGCTTTTTTAACAGCTTTATTGGGATGTAATTTACATACCATACATTCACCGACTGGCACTGTACTATTCAATAATTTTAGTAAATTTATAGAATTGTGCAACAAGCACCACAATCCAGTTTTAGGATGTTTCCATCACCCCAAAAAGTTTCTTTTCGTCCATTTACAGTTGATCCCTGTAGTGGGAGTGATGCCACTCCCAGCACAAAGTATTCTGTCACTATAAATTTGCCTTTTCCTGACATTTCATATAAATGGAATCATACAACACAGTCTGTGGTGTCCGGCTTCTTTCACTTAGCATAATGTTTTCCAGGTCCATTCATGTTTGAACATGCATTACTATTTCATTTCATCCCTTTTTATTGCTGAATAATATTCCATGGCATGGATAAACCACATTTTATTTATCCATTCACCAGTTGATGTACACTTGAATTGTTTTCAGTTTGGGATTATTGTGAATAAATGTGCTGTGAAAGTTCAGGTGCATGTCTTTGTGTGGACAAATGTTTCCATTCCTTCTGAGTAGATTCTTAGGACTGAAATTGCTGGGTTATATGGTAAATTTATGTTTAACTTTTTAATGAAACTGTCAAACTTTTTTCCAAACTGTTAATCATTTTACCTTCCCACCAGTGACATATGAAGATTCCAGTTTCTCCACATCTCTGCCAATATGTGTTATTATATTTCTTTTTAAAATTGTGACCATTCCAGCAGGCGCATGACAGTTTCTCATTGTGGTTTTAATTTGCATTTCTGTTAACAATCAATGACGTCGAGCATCTTTTTGACATATCTGAAATGATAAAATCTGTTTGTAAGGATTACTATGTAAGGATACAATGAAATGTTAAAATAAGACTGTATTTTGGATTTGCCCAGTAACCTCTAAGGCAGTTGAAAATATTTTTATAAACATCCATCATTTTCATGATCATCATAAAGAGTACCTATTTATGTATTGGTCTTTCACCAGCAATTCTATGAAAATGAGCCATGCAGACGTGATTCACGCCCTGCAGGAAAGTATTAAAACCTCCCTCTGGTGTTTCTGTATAGGGCAGTTTTTCTCTTGCTTAGATTTATCATCTTCCTAGCGCAAAAAAAAAGGTGATCAAAATAAACTGCTCGAAAAAACAAAGAAAAACTTCCGTCTTCCTAAAAAAAAAAAGCTTCTGTGAGTTCAGTTGATTGTTCGGGGTTCAAAATAAAATCATGGAAAAATCTCAGTAGTCTATGTAATTAACAAGGCAGGGATGTGCAACAGATGAGCGTAGAGACACGTGGCCTGTGGTCGGTGTAAGTAATTCTGGTGAGTGAAGCTGCCCAGTCACGGGGATGGAAGTTGGGGGAGGGGTCCGGGCTTAATGCTGGGAAGGGGGCTTCTTGTGGGATGTGGGTTCCTTTCTCAGATTTGACTCATTCTGTAATTGGATTTTCTCTGTATGTAAAG